>NC_057813.1:645405829-645695106 GCF_018294505.1 Triticum aestivum
AAACTAAGAACTTGTTGTGCTTATGTACATCTGTGTATGTTGTGAGTAACTATTTCCTTGCATTTCACCTTCACTATGTTGTAAATTTTTGCTAAATGGTTATTGTTAGACTGTATATGTATACGTAGACTTGTGTATACACCTTGTACTTGTACCCTTTGGTACTTATATATAATGAGATAGCCGCACCCCCCTAAGGGTGTCGAGCAGTTGCCCAATATTTTGGTTTAACATGGTATCAGAGCTAGGGTTTTCTTGTGTCTTCCGCTGCACCTCCTAGCACCGCCGCCGCGATGTCCTCCTCCAACCCCACCACCGCCCTAGCTACCTCCACCGCCATCGCGCCGATTGCCCCCTCGTCACCTTTCCTCATGTCGCCCCCGCTCGCCACAGCCTGGCGACAGCCTTCGCTACCCGCGGGCCCTCTGGTCGAGCAAGACGGGCAGGAGCAGGGTAGGCAGGGCCATCTGCAGTCGCCGATCGGCGCCAGCGGTGCTACTCCCTCGACCATCGCCTTGGCGCCGCCGCCTTTTCGCGGCCCTGCGCCGACTGCCTATGGGGTGGCTCCCCCTCAGCCCTACGGCGCCCCTCCGCCCTACAGCGCCCCAACCCTACGCCCCGTGGTACGGCGCCCCTGCATCAACCTATGGCGCTGCACCACCGCTGCCCCCTGCCTGGCCGGCATCACCCTACGGGTCGGCGCTTCCGTCGTCTCAGGTGGCTCCGTCGCATCTACAGCCCTATGGGGCGGCTTACGGTGCTGCGCCCGCTGTGTCCTCGGGAATCCCGCATGGTCCGGTCGATGCCCCGGCTGGTCCTGGCTATGAGGCGTCTTTGGCGCTTGCTCCTCATGTTGATGCTCCGATGATGGGCCTTCCTGCGCCATCGACACATGCTCTTGCGGGTTATGCTTCGGCGCCATTGTCGTTTTACTTCTCGCATCTCCTTTCGGTGAAGCTTACGGCGGACAACTACTTGTCATGGCGGGCGCAGGTGCTACCCCTCCTACGGAGTCGCTATTTGGAGGGCTATGTTGATGGCTCCATCCCGTGTCTGCCGCCGTATCATCCGGCTCATCATGTGTGGGTGGCTCAAGACCAGACGATACTTTCTGCCATTCAGTCCTCGCTCACTCCGAGCGTATCGTCGCTTGTCATCTTCGCCGCGACATCTCGAGATGCTTGGTCTGCGCTTCACAGCAGTTTTGCCTCTCAGTCTCAGGCGCGTGCTCATTCTATCCGCACTGAGTTGGGGGAGACCAAGCTTGATGGCCTCACTATCACGGAGTACTTCAACAAGATGTCCGGTCTTGCCGGTACGTTAGCCTCAATTGGCCAGCCCCTTGGAGATGAGGATTTCACCATCCATGTGCTCAATGGCCTCGATGATGACTATGATACTCTTATTGAGAACGTCCATGGTCGCGAGGCGCCTCTCCCGCCACGGGAACTGTACGCGCGTCTTCTTGGTCGCGAACAACGCATCAAAGCACGTCGAATTGCTCCGAGTTTTGCCTCCGCTAACGCCGCGACCCGTGGCAAATCACAGAAGTCGTCGCTCCCTGCCAAGCCGGCGGCTCCATCTCAGACTTTGCGGGCACCGCGCCATCCATCACAGGCAGATCACGGCCGGTGGCTTGCTGCCCCTGTTGCGGTGCTCAGCAGGCCTGCCAACTGTGTGGTATTGAGCGCCACATAGCTTCTCGCTGTCATCGCTGCTACAAGCAAGATTTCCTTGGCCTAGGCAACAATGGCAAGGGGAATGAAAAACAGGCGGCCGCTGCGGTAGTGAGTCATGAGCACGGACGTACTCCATCCTACTCGATTGATCCTACATGGTACATGGACACGGGAGCTACGAACCACCTCACCAACAACATGGGCAAGCTTTCCACTCAGGAGCCATATCGCGGACATGATCAGGTGCACACCGCCAACGGAGCAGGTATGCGCATCTCCCATGTTGGTCAGGCATCCCTTCTTGCACACAATTTGCGAAAACTGCATCTTTCTAATATTCTTCGTATTCCCACTGCTTCGCGTAGTTTGTTGTCTGTTCCACAACTTACTCGTGACAATAATGTCCTTGCTGAATTTCACCCTTTTCGTTTCTTATCAAGGATCGGGACATGAGGGCCGTTCTGCTTAGCGATCGTCTTCGCCGTGGCTTGTATGCACTTGACGCGCCGACCGCACCTCCCATGCAGTTTTCTCCTCAGGCGTTCAGTGGTGTTCGTGTCTCACCTACACATTGGCACGCGCGACTTGGTCATTCTGCTGCTCCCATAGTTCGTCATGTGTTGCATCGTCATGAACTACCGGTTGTGTCAAATAAAACTACTGAAACTATTTGTGATGCCTGTCAGCAGGGCAAGAGTCATCAACTCCCGTTTTCAGAGTCTAGTCGTGTTGTGAAACATCCTCTTGAACTTGTGTTTTCCAATGTATGGGGTCATGCCCAAACGTCTGTCAGTGGCCACAATTATTATGTCACTTTCATTGATGCTTATAGTCGATTTACTTGGCTTTATCTTATTAAGAAAAAATCTGATGTGTTTGATGTGTTTATACAGTTCCAAGCACATGTTGAGCGTCTCCTTAGCCAGAAAATTATTCATGTCCAAAGCGACTGGGGGGGGTGAATATCACAACCTCAACTCGTTCTTTAACAAACTTGGGATTGCACATCGTGTGTCTTGTCCTCATACACATCAGCAGAATGGGACTGTTGAACGTAAGCATCGTCATCTTGTAGAAACTGGCATTACTTTATTAGCTCATGCCTCCGTACCTTTTAGGTTCTGGAGTGATGCTTTCTTCACTGCCTGTTTTTTGATCAATAGGCTGCCCTCACGACTACTGAATATGAAAACTCCGCTTGAACTCTTGCTCAATGAAATCCCAGACTACACCTTTTTCAAAGTCTTCGGGTGTGCATGTTGGCCTCATTTGCGTCCGTATAACAAACATAAGCTAGAGTTTCGGTCGAAAAAGTGTGTATTTCTTGGGTATAGTTCCCTTCACAAAGGGTACAAATGCCTACATGTTCCCACCAATCGCGTCTACATTTCTCGTGACGTTGTATTTGATGAGAATGTGTTTCCCTTTCATGCACTTCCGAACACCTCTATCACTCTATGCCAGACGTTTCTTCTACCACACCTAGGCCTGATCAATTTGTGGATGTTGCAAATGCTCCTGTGTTGCTTCCTAACCATGCTGCAGGTGTTGGACGTGGTGCTCGTCTTGAGCTCCTTGAGGAACAGGCACCGACGCACGCTCCGAATCCGGAGGATGATCGCGTGCATGGGGCATGCATACCGGGCAGTACCCAGCAACCCGCGGGAGCTGCACCCGCAGCAGCCTCGCGGGCATCACCCTCGCCCGCCTCGCGGGCATCGCCCTCGCCTGCCTTGTGGGCGTCACCCGAGCCTGCTTCGCAGGTAGTTTCTCCTGGGCCGGCCACTTCCTCTCCTGGCCCAGGGGCTGTCTCATGCGCACCGGCTTCGGCTCCTGATGGGCCGGCCTCACCGGGCTCAACACCGCCCGCCTCTCCAGCACCAAATGGCTCTGGCGTGAGCCTGGGCGACTCAGCCTCGCCTTTGTCGTCACCTGCATCAAGCCCTACGCAGCAACCACAGCCTGCTGCTCCTCGACCTCGCACACGCAGCCAGGCAGGTGTCTTTCAGCCTAAGATCCGAACCGATGGGACTGTAGCATGGCTCGCCGCGTGCATGGCTCATGCTGCTGAGGATCCCACTGCTGAGCCTCGCCATTTTCAGGCTGCGCTAGGCATTCCTCACTGGCGTGCCGCGATGGAACAGGAGTTTCAAGCGTTGCTGAAGAACGACACCTGGCAGCTTGTTCCTAGGGATGGCAATGGGTACCCATTACCCACGTACCCTGCGGGTAAAAACCCTATTACGGTAAGGGTATGGGACAAAAAATTACCCATGGGTATATAAATAGGGAAATGTTAAACCCATCAGGTAGAGCGGGTACGGGTATGGGATCATATAACCCATACCCACATACCCATGTACCCATATAAAAATATATAAACTCAAAATTATCTCTTCATTTTGTCATGAATTAGTGAACTGAAAATGCATGACTATGTGATGATGTTTTGATGTGTTGTTATTTAGGAGAAAGTGATGTTGTTTATTAAATATGTTGTTGTTTAATATTGTGTGTTGTTTGTTATAATCTATTATGTTCATAAATTATAATTATATGGTGTTGTTTATGACTATGAGTTTTTCAAACTAATACTTTGAAACATGGGTAATTTTGCTGTCAAGGATCTAGGTGCTCTGCACTTCTTCCTTGGTCTGAAGGTTTCACGGTCTTCTGCTGGAGTAACTCTTACTCAGAAGAAGTATTCTCTGGATTTGTTGCATCGTGCTGGTATGCTGAAGTGTAAACTTGCCTGTACTCCTATGTCTGCCACTGATCGGTTGTCTGCTTTTGATGGAGACCCTCTCTCACCTGATGATGCCACTGAGTACCACAGTCTTGTTGGAGGCCTGCAGTATCTTACTATCACCAGACCAGATGTCTCTTATGCAGTCAATCGTGTCTGTCAGTTTCTCCATGCACCCAGAACATCTCATTGGTCAGCTGTGAAGCGTATCCTGCGTTATATATGTCTCACTGCGTCTTATGCTTTGCTCCTCCAACCTGTGCCGTCTTATGAGATCTCAACCTTTTCAGATGCAGACTGGGCTGGTAGTCCTGACGACCGGCGATCCACGGGGGGGGGGGGGGGGGTATGCAGTGTTTCTTGGCTCTAACTTGATCGCTTGGAATGCTCGCAAGCAGGCTACAGTGTCTCGCAGCAGTACGGAAGCCGAGTACAAAGCAGTTGCTGATGCGACGGCTGAGATCATTTGGGTTCAGTCTTTGTTGAGAGAGTTGCGAGTCCCTTCGGCTCATTCTCCAGTGCTTTGGTGTGATAACATTGGTGCTACATACTTGTCATCTAATCCAGTGTTTCATGCTCGGACGAAACACATTGAGGTTGACTATCACTTCGTTCGAGAGCGTGTTGCACAGAAGCTGCTTAGCATCAAGTTCATATCATCAAAGGATCAACTTGCTGACATCTTCACGAAGCCTCTTCCACAACCACAGTTTGTAGGCTGCAGGCGCAATCTTAACTTAGTTTGTACTTCAGGCCACAGTTAAGATTGAGGAAGGGTGTTAGACTGTATATGTATACGTAGACTTGTTTATACATAGACTTGTGTATACACCTTGTACTTGTACCCTTTGGTACTTATATATAATGAGATAGCCGCACCCCCCTAAGGGTGTCGAGCAGTTGCCCAATATTTTGGTTTAACAGTTATTATCAATTTTTTGTTTCTTGATAAAAAGCATTGACAAGGTGATACTGACATGAATGTGAGCAAACATGATTGTGTCATCTAGCTTCTGCCACACATGTGCTGTATGTTTCACTCCGAGTCTTATCAACACCTTGTCAATGAAACTGGGAATAAAGTTCAGAAAATCCCATCTAACACTGTTACGTGCCAATGATATTGGTCTATCTTATGTATGTTACGCAGGCCAACAACTGAATGCCATTGGTGCGTGTGCTTTGTATGATTTCCATGCATGGCACCCTGATTCATGTGTTTTGATATTGTTTCTGGGCATGCAACTGAAGGGAGCCGTGGACGGCGGAATTACGTCTATGTTTGAGCAAGCGATGTTTATGTTCCTTTTGATACCTTGTGCAGGTTGGTGTGTGTCTTCGTGATGAGATACATGTGGGTGAGCCTTGACTAGTCAGAATGCTTACAAGCCAAATTTCTTCAGGATAGTAACTTATATGCTATAAAAGCTCAAGTATTTTTGTGATGGTGAGGTTGCCAAACTAAGCAAAAATATGATCTGCCATCCTAGTTTTGAGAATACAGAGCTACTGTAGTTTAATCCAGATACATGCGGCTCTTACCAACGAACCCAAGAGAGCTCTAATCTTTTCTATCAGAAAACACATTAACTGCGTGTTCGGAAGCTCTCCAATCTCGTAACTCTGCTCCGTGCGAGGAGCTCAGGTCGAGCAGCTCCCTGCAATTGTGCTGGCGCCCCCTCTGCTCCGGGAGCTGCAGTTGGGGAGCGGAGAGGATCCGAACAGGGCCTAAATGAGTGCTATTTTTAGATACAATCGTAAAATTCAATCCATTAATTTCTGCTCGCATATCACCCAGTTGATTCAATATGACCAGCCTCAAACAACGATCCATCCATCGGGTGCTTCACCTCTTCTCAACAATAATAGCAACGCCGAGGATCAGCACTTTCATGCACGCTGTATTGAATCCCACCAACTCCTTCGTCCTCGTCCATGGAGATTATGCATGTCGGCACCCAGCCGCCTGTATCGCAGTCATAAAGCACCTCCGCAAAGAAGAACTCCACCTCTGAGTTCTCTTCTAGAGTGCTCTTCGCCGTGAAATTCAGGTGATAATAGGAACCGTCGTCCATGACTCTCCAGCTGATGATGGGTTTGACGAGCGCGTACTTGATCCCGTCCTTGATCTGCTCCCGCTCCTTGTTGTAGTGCTCCAGTGCGCTGATTGCGAACTCGTCCCACTCTCGGAGACAAACAAAAGCTTCAAAACTAGCGTCGTCGGCGTAACCGAAGGAAGAGTCCACCCAGGCGAACCCACGTTATGGTGAGTGGGGGCCTAGGCACCCACTAAAAATTTGAAATTTCAGTATGGTTTGCTTGTGTTTTTGGAAAAATATGCTTAAATTCTTTGAATTTCTATAGAATATGCCCCCGCTCAATTAGTTTGCCCCCACTCCAAATACTTTGTAGGTCCGCCACTGCCACCCAGTCTTGGTCGGGGGTATCCGGACTGTACCGATCGCTGCCAGAGTCAGAGTCAGACCACAGCTCGTGGCTGGGATCAAAAAGTGGCGATGAAGGAGAATTCGGGTCATCCAGCAGCAACACCTGTTGGGTTGCAGGGCTGCTGCTGGTGGTGGTGGTGGTGGTAGGCGTTAATGGCGTGGAGTCACCATGAGCAGTCGCTGGCGTTTGTCCAACAGAAGAAGCGGGCGAGGAAGGGGGTTTCGGCTCTGGAGAAGAAGGACGGATCCTTCTCTGATACAGCACACGGGGCATCTGATCTTCCCTTGGTTTCGTCAATGGGCGATCCGATCTGAGCAAGACGAACACCAACACGATCGAATCGCCGGCAGGGGGCAAAGGCGGCGCTTTGTAGAGCGGTGGTGGTGCTCCGTGGGCGCGTCTCCTTTTTCCGACTAGAATAAAAGGTTAGAGCATCTTCAATAGATGATCCAAATGTAAAAGTACCTAACTTTTAGGCTGTCTGGGACAAAAAACGCTGCTCCATCACATGGTTCATATGCAAAAAAAAAAAAAAAATTGAACCGCGGCCTCCTCGTGATGTAAAATACAACACCTCGTGGTGCATCTGGTCCAAAACCAGACGCCGCCCGCGAACGCCCAACCGCCACTTCCTTTTCTTTCCGCCCGCGCCCGTCCGCCCGCCCGAAGACCAGCCGGCCGGAATCCACCGCCGCGACCGCCCAAAACCTCGCCTTCGGTGCCGCCACCACCCCACATGCCCGCCGCCCCTCCGCCGCCATCGCCTCCCTCGCCGGTAGCCGGCTCACAGCCGCCCGGACGCCGCCGAATCGGGAGGCAGTCGGCACAGGATTCGGCGCCTCCGGCGGTCCGGCTGCCGCGGTAGGCCTCCGCCGGGTCTTAGGCTGCCGCCGACCTCCTCCTCGTCGGCCGCCAGCCTGTCCACGACCGTTGCGCCGGCCACACGACCGCTGCACCAAGCCCTCCGCCTGGCTACCGAACTATTCTTCGCCGTCCGCCGAGCTCCTCTTGGCCGGCCTCCAAGCTCATTTCTTATCACCGCCGCCGTCCGGAGCCGACCGCAGCCGTCAGCAGCAGTCAATCCAACCGGCGGGCATCTTCTTCCACCGCGCGCACAAGTGTTCGACGGAATTCCCCAAGGTAAAAAAATGACGGAATTCTCCAATACATGCAATATGTGCGACTGTACAGTGGCTGGATAGTGGCTGGACAGCAGTCGCGCGGCTGCTGTTCGGTTTTGGACCATGAATTTGGACCATCTATTAGAGTTGCTCTTTTGGACCATGAATTTGGACCATCTGTTGGAGTTGGCCTTTTTTCGGAGCTCCAAAACATACTTTTTCGCGGTCCAAATTTTGCATCTCCAGTTTTGGACCGTCAAAATTTGGACCATCTATTGGAGATGCTCTTAGTCGGGCACTGGAGAATTTTCTTTTCTGGTGAAATTCTATTTTCAACGAGGCCCACCCTAGTCCTTTTTCCCCTCGAGTCTCCCATCGTCAATGCCAGTTGGGCGAGCACTCTTCTTCCTCCCCTCCTACCCCCTCGCCGCCTCCACCTTTCCCTCGCCGGCCACCTTCCCCGCCGGAATCACCCTGTGCAACCTCTCCTTGTGGCGTTGGTGGCGTCATCCTTTGTCCCCTCCCTCGCCGCCGCTCTCCGCTTGTTGGTACCCAAACCAGGTCACCGTAGCACCGATCTGTCCTGATCCGATTGTCCTCGCCCCTCCTCTGCCGACCGGCGCCAGGTACTCGCAAACAAGTCCGCACCCAGAAAGCTGGGACCCTTCTTCTCCAGTGTCATGGTGAGCCCCCTTTTTCCTCTTGCTCTGGGAAATGCTCTGAATTATCAAACCCTATAATCGGCAACTTTCCCACGCAGAAACGTTAGAGCATCTCCACCCCCAGTAGCGCCCCTAGAAGCCCAAATTTCGCTGGTTAGGGCTGAAATTGGCGCCGGCAAACTCATGACGAACCCAACGCGCTGGGGGCGCTGGGGGAAGGCGTGAAAAAACGGCGGGCCTGCCGAGTCAGTGACCAGCCGCGTCTCATCTTCCTCGCGCCTCGTTTCCCGTGGGGAATCAATGCCTAGGTTGTCGTCAGTCAGCCTTCCATTGTTTCCCCATGGGCGACGCACCATCCACCTCCTGCCACACGCACACATGTCTACCACCCCCCGGCGGCTATAAAAGGCCACCCCTCCTCGCCGGTAGACGCAATCTCCTTTGCCCGTTGTCCCTCTCTCATCACTGTCGCCCCATCCCGTCTCACTCCCCCAACACCAGCCACCGATGGGTGAGTGGTTCCCCGGCGACGGTGTGACGGCCAACGGCTTCGGCCGCCGCACCCTACACGAGTGGGAGGCCCACCTCCTCCACTAGGCCAACTACCCGGCGCCGCCTAACATGCACGCGCCGGGGCGGTGGAGGCTTAGCGCAGGAGGCGTCCAATTCCGCCCGCAGCCCGATGTCGACCACCCCGCCTACTTCCACGACGAGATCGAGCGCGTCCGGGCCTCCCTACCGGAGGAGGTGTGCCCCGCCCGGAGTACGCCGCTGACAACCACGCCAGTTGGGTGACGTACTTCCAACGCCGCCACGAGGAGCAGCTCGCCTCTACCAACAATGCGCCAGTGAGAGGGTGCCACAATGCCTATGGCCGACGCTGCACTTCATCCTCGAGCACCTCGAGGGCGGAAACCAGCCGCTGCTCCATTACCCGGCGGCCCCGACGCTTGTACCCCACCGAAGCGGCGGCGGCATTTGGCTGCCGCGACCCATGGTGGGTGGGTCCTCCTCCGCCTACTCCCACTCGTCCGGATCGCCAGCTCTTGCCAGTGTCAAGGCCGAGCCCGTGGAGACACTGCTAGGGCGGCGCACCCGCGGTGTCTCCCTCGTTATCAACGAGGGAGGCCATGGCTACTCTTCCTCCCGCCTCGTCAAGCCGAAGACGGAGCCGGGGCTAGTGGCTGTGAAGAGCGAGCACATTCACTTGGCCGCCCCGCCGACGAGGCCGCGCTCAAGTGGGCGCGCGAGGACTACGTCAAATTGGAGATGGAACGCCAGTGCTGCACCCTCGAGGACATCGCCGCCCGGCGCTGCGGCCGTGACGTGGGCGACATCATCATCCTCGAGGACAGTGACGATGATGAAGGAAATATGCCCTAGAGGCAATAATAAAGTTATTATTTATTTCATTATTTCATGATAAATGTTTATTATTCATGCTAGAATTGTATTAACCAGAAACTTAGTACTTGTGTGAATACATAGACAAAACATAGTTTCCCTAGTATGCCTCTACTTAACTAGCTCGTTAATCAAAGATGGTTATGTTTCCTAACCATAGACATGTGTTGTCATTTGATAAACGGGAACACATCATTTGGAGAATGATGTGATGGACATGACCCATCCGTTAGCTTAGCTTTATGATCGTTACAATTTCATTGCTACTTCTCTCTTAATGACTTATACATGTTCCTCAGACTATGAGATTATGCAACTCCCGAATACCGGAGGAACACTTTGTGTGCTACCAAACGTCACAACGTAAATGCGTGATTATAAAGGTGCTCTATAGGTGTCTCCGAAGGTGTTTGTTGGGTTGGCATAGATCGATATTAGGATTTATCACTCCGTGTTTCGGAGAGGTATCTCTGGGCCCTCTCGGTAATACTCATCACTATAAGCCTTGCAAGCATTGTGATTAATGAGTTAGTTGCAGGACGAAGTATTACGGAACGAGTAAAGAGACTTGCCGGTAACGAGATTGAACTAGGTATGATGATACCAACGATCGAATCTCGGGTAAGTAACATACCGATGACAAAGGGAACAACGTATGTTGTTATGCGGTTTCACCGATAAAGATCTTCGTAGAATATGTAGGATCCAATATGAGTATCCAGGTTCCGCTATTGGTGATTGACCGGAGATGTGTATCGGTCATGTCTATATAGTTCTCGAACCCGTAGGATCTGCACGCTTAACGTTCGATGACGATTTCTATTATGAGTTATGTGATTTGATGACCGAAGTTTGTTCAGAGTCCCGGATGAGATCACAGACGTGACGAGGAGTATCGAAATGGTCGATACGTAAAGATCGATATATTGGAAGGCTATATTTGAACATCGGAAAGGTTCCGAGTGATTCAAGTATTTTTCAGAGTACCGGAGAGTTACGGGAATTCGCCGGGGGAAGTAATGGGCCTTAATGGGCCATCCGGGAAAGGAGAGAAGGGCCTCAAGGGTTGGTCGCGCGACCCCCCATGGGCTGGTCCGAATTGGACTAGGAGGGGGAGGCGCCCCCTGCTTACTTCTCCCCTCTTCCTCCTTCCCTCCTTCTCCTACTAGGAACAGGAAAGAGGAGGGGAATGCTACTTGGACTGGGGAGTCCTAGTAGGATTCCCCACACCTGGCGCACCCCCCTTGGGCCGGCCACCTCTTCCCTCCCCTCCTTTATATACATGGCCAGGGGGCACCCCATAGACACACAATTTGATCTTTTAGCCGTGTGCGGTGCCCCCTGACGGAGTCCTGGATTAAGGGGTCCTCGGATAGCCGGACTACATACTTTGGCCGGACTGTTGGACTATGAAGATACAAGATTGAAGACTTTGTCCCGTGTCCGGGTAGGACTCTCCTTTGCGTGGAAGGCAAGCTTAGCAATTCGGATATGTAGATCTCCTTCTCTGTAACCGACTCTGTGTAACCCTAGCCCCCTCCGGTGTCTATATAAACCAGGGGGTTTAGTCCGTAGGATAACAACAATCATAATCATAGGCTAGCTTCTAGGGTTTAGCCTATACGATCTCGTGGTAGATCAACTCTTGTAATACTCATATCATCAGGATCAATCAAGCAGGAAGTAGGGTATTACCTCCATCGAGAGGGCCTGAACCTGGGTAAACATCGTGTCCCCCGCCTCCTGTTACCATTAGCCTTAGACGCACAGTTCGGGACCCCCTACCCGAGATCCGCTGGTTTTGACACCGACATTGGTGCTTTCATTGAGAGTTCCACTGTGTCGTCACGATAAGGCTTGATGGCTCCTTCAATCATCTTCAACGATGCAGTCCAGGGTGAGCTCCCCGGACAGATCTTCGTATTCGGCGGCTTTGTACTGCGGGCCAACTCGCTTGGCCATCTGGAGCAGATCGATAGCTACGCCCCTAGCCATCAGGTCAGGTTTGGAAGCTTGAACTATACTGCCGACATCCGCGGAGACTTGATCTTCGACGGATTCGAGCCCATGACAGGTGCGCCGAACAGTCACGACGAGCATGACTTAGATCTGCCATCAGACAGTGTTCGGGAGATCACGCCTACGGCTGCCCCGACCTCAATCTGGAGCAAATCGTGCCATCCGAGGACAGGCGGAAGGACCCTGCCACGGAGGCCACACACTCAGCGGCGATAGAGATGAACACTGACTTCACCTCTTATAAGGCCGGTGTCATTGGACCCTCGGACTCGTCTCTGGCCACAGGCTCTGAACCGCGTGCGTCCGTGCCTATCAAATCTGATGGGGCACCGATCATGGAGTTTACCTCCGCGGATATCTTTCAGCACTCGCCATTGGGCGATGTGCTAAATTCATTGAGGTCTCTCTCCTTGTGAGGAGACTCTTGGCCGAACTATGTCCGGTTGGAGTGGGAAGCAGACGACGAAGAAATTCGTTCCCCACCCACCACCCACATAATAGCCACTGTTGATGACTTAACCGACGTGCTTGACTTCAACTCCGAAGACATCGACGGTGTGGACGACGATGCAGGAGAAGAACAGGAACCACAGCCCTCAGGGCGCTGGACAGCCACCTCATCATATGACATATACATGGTGCATACCGCCAAAGAAAGCAATGGCGATGAGGCAACGGATGATAATCCCCTTGAGAAGCAATCTAAGCACTAGCGTCATAGGCGCCGCTCTAAGCCCCTCCATAGCAAAAATAGCGATACGGACAAAAGAGATGATAACAATCCGGATGGTGCCGAAGACGAAAACAATCCTGCCCAGCCAGGCTTCGAGCAGGCCGAACGGGAGGATGGGCAAGCTAGCCCTAAGGAACAGGCAACAGATGGAGAATCAGAGGATGACAATTACATGCCACTCTCCAAAGAAGAAGTGAGCCTTGGCGACAAAGAATTCATCGTGCCTAAGGATCCCGTCGAGCAGGAGCGCTTCAAGCATCGGCTTATAGCCACTGCAAAAAGCCTGAAGAAGAAGCAGCAATAGCTTCAAGCTGATCAAGATATACTAACTGATAGATGGACCGAGGTCCTGGCAGTCGAGGAATACGGACTCGAGCGCCCAACCAAAAGTTACCCAAAGCGCAGGTTGCTACCTCAACTCGAGGCGGAGGCATTAAAGCCCACACTACTAGTGCACGATGCGGCTGACCGGCCACCTCGTGGCCGGGACAAAGCGGCGTATAAGCCCGACCTCCAGCCTGCACCCTGTCGCCAATCAAACAATAACACTAAGGCATGGGGCTACACGAAGGACCTGCGAGACGCATTGGAAAAAAAGCAGGATAGTCAAGATCGATCTACGGATCACGGGGGCGTGCCACAATGCGTGACGATGACCGTCACGCCGGATATACTAAAAGCAAATCCGGTCGGGACGAATACCACAGACCAAACTCATTTGAAATACATTGTGATGTAGCCCGGCATAGAGGCGCCGCACACTCCCTATGCTTCACCGATGAAGTAATGGATCATGAATTCCCAGAAGGGTTCAAACCCGTGAACATCAAATCATATGATGGTACAACAGACCCGGCAGTATGGATTGAAGATTTCCTTCTCCACATTCACATGGCCCGCGGTGATGATCTACATGCCATCAAGTACCTAACACTAAAACTCAAAGGACCGACTCAACATTGGCTGAATAGCCTGCCGGCAAACTCCATTGGCAGTTGGGAGAACTTGGAAGATGCATTCTTTGACAACTTCTAGGGCACTTAAGTGCGACCACCGGATGCTGATGACTTAAGTCACATAACCCAACAGCCCGAAGAGTCAGCCAGGAAATTCTGGACTCGGTTCCTAACTAAAAAGAACCAAATTGTCGACTGTCCGGATGCCAAAGCCTTAACGTCCTTTAAACATAACATCCGCGATGAATGGCTCGCCCGACACCTCGGCCAAGAGAAGCCGAAGTCCATGGCAGCCCTCATGACACTCATGACCCACTTTTGTGCGGGCGAGGACAGCTAGCTGGCTCGTAGCAACAACACATCAAGAAACTCTGGCAATTCAGATGCCAGAGACAGCAACGGCAAGCCACGACGCAACAGACACAACCGTCACAACAATGGCGACAACACTGAAGACACGACAGTCAATGACGGATTCAGTGGCTCTAACTCCGGTCAGCAGAAAAATCCATTCAGAAGAAACAATCCGGGCACGTCTAGTCTGGACCGCATACTTGATCGCTCGTGTCAAATTCATGGCACCCCCGATAAACCAGCCAACCACACCAACAGAGAATGCTGGGTGTTCAAACAGGCCGACAAGTTGAATGCTGAAAACAAGGAAAATGGGCTGCATAGCGATGACGAGGAGGAGCCCCGACCGCCGAACACAGGAGGACAAAAGAAATTTCCTCCCTTGGTGAAAACGGTGAATATGATAATACGCAACCCATATTCCCAAGCGGGAACGGAAGCGTGCACTAAGAGACGTTTATGTGATGGAGGCAGTCACCCCAAAGTTCAACCCATGGTCCTCTTGTCTGATCACTTACGATTGCAGGGACCATCCTACCAGTATCCGTCATGGCGGTTCGGCCGCATTGGTCCTTGACCCCATCATTGATGGATTCCACCTCACACGAGTCCTTATGGACGGTGGTAGCAGCCTAAACCTGCTCTATCAGGATACAATGCGCAAAATGGGCATCAACCCTCAAGGATCAAACCCACAAAAACCACCTTTAAAGGTGTCATACCAGGTGTAGAGGCCTGTTGCACGGGCTCAATTACACTAGAAGTGGTCTTCGGATCTCCGGACAACTTCCGAAGCGAGGAGTTAATCTTCGATATCATCCCCTTCCGCAGTGGCTATCGCACACTTCTCGGACGAACCGTATTTGCCAGATTCAATGCGGTACCGCATTATGCATACCTCAAGCTCAAAATGCCAGGACCTCACGGGGTTATAACAGTTAATGGAAACACAGAGCACTCGCTCCGTATGGAGGAGCACACTGCGGCCCTCGCAGTAGAGGTACAAAGCAGCCTTCTCAGGAAGACCACCAATTCGGCAATAAAGCCCCCAGACACCGTCAAGAGAGTCCGGAGTACCCTGCAACAGGATCGTCCGGCACGTCCAGAGCTCGCCTAGCAATTCGGCCTCCGCCCTAGTCCCAGTCAAGCGGCGAAATTTGTGCCATGCATACATAATTACGCACTCAAAATACCATGGGCATTGGCAGAGGCACAACTATGACACGGTCCGCAATGCGTCTCAACCGCCCCAGGATTCGTGTATCTTTACACCCTTTTCTTTTCAGGTCCCTATCTTCGGGAGGCTCTCCCGATAGCCCGACTATCGGACCCATGGCGGGACATACACACCAAGGAGACAAGAAGCTTTGGCGTACAAGTGAATCCCTAGGTGGTCTCTGATAACGATCGCTATACCTGTTTTACATGCCCACACGCAGCTCGCTCTTAGTAAGGATGTGTTAAACAGTCCTGTTCCGCTTATCGCACTACTTGTACACATACACCTTGATGTGTTATTCAAATAACAATGGAAAATAATGTACAACGTCAGCTTACTATTACATTTCTTTATCCTTTTCCTTTACTATTTATTTATTCCAAATTGCACCCGTACATTTTGGTACGTCCGGCTCGCCAGGGGCTTCAGTGTACCCTATAACACGTCAAGAAAAGTCCGAACACTTTCGACAGTGCGGCACCCCGAACTTATAGCATTATATGCATCAGCTCCGAATCATGTCTTGGGTCAATAGTTGGGTTTGCCCGGCTCCCATGTTTTCGTACCTTACGTTCCACTATATCGGCTAAGGTAGCACAAGGAGAACTACTGCGATTGTGTTCCGGTTCTTTCGGACGAGCACCTTAGTAGAGAAAGCCGAAAACTGACTGTCATGATGAGGCGAGAGCTGGTCGCTGTTCGAGAGGTCTCAAATCCTTAAAGATTTTTTCCGCTTCGGGCGAGGAATCGGCCTTGTCCGATTTAGGCGTATATAGTGCCCCAAGTTCGGCTTTCCGAATACTAGGGGCTTCACCAAAATTTAAAATTGTAGACTTCTATGGCCAAGTGAGTCATAAAGCTGTATAGTCTGATTGTCTTGTTCGCTGCGCTAAACACCTCCTTAAAAGGACCAAAAATTTGGATAAAGAGTGTTTATATTTATCCTGAACACCCCAGTTCTAGGTACATGGGGACAGAAGCCGACGACTGGCCAACTCTCAGATTTTACAAACGGCCACACAGAAGGTAATATTTTAAATCAACAAGCGTTACATAGCGCACATGAACTCCTTTTCATATTACAGGATGACATGAGTACATTCATTCAAATATTACATCCTTAACACATTCATCCGCCACAAGGCGGGCACCCTTCAGGACACCATCATAATATTTTTGGGGTGGCGATGCTCCTTTCCCTTCGGCGGCCCCTCCATCACCAGCTTCTCGGCATCCATCTTCGCCCAGTGCACTTTCGCACGAGCGAAGGCTCTGCGCACACCTTCAATGCAGACGGACCGCTTAATGAATTCAAGCCGCGAACAGGCATTTACCATCCGCTTTACAAGGCCTAAGTAGCTGCTGGGCAGGGGCTCGCCAGGCCACAGCTGGACTATGAGGTCCTTCATGGCCAGTTCGGCCGCCTTGTGCAGTTCGACCAGTTGCTTCAGCTGGTCGCTCAAGGGCATCGGATGTTCGGTCCCAGTATATTGAGACCAGAATAACTTCTCTGTCGAGCTCCCTTCTTCGACATGGTAGAACTCTGCGGCATCCGATATGCTGCGCGGCAGATCTGCGAACGCTCCTGGAGAGCTCCGAATTCGGGTAAGTAAAAGGAAAGTCTCCTTCACATGCTTGCTTTGCATAATGAATGCCTTACCCGCTGCTATCTTCTTGGCCGCCTGAATCTCCTGGAGGGCCTTTTGGGCTTCGGCCTTAGGGTCTTGCACGCTCTGGAGGGCCTTCGCAAGCTCGGACTCTTGCGTCTTAGAGTCACGCTCCAAGGACTCGAATTTTTTGACGAAGTCCTGGAGCTCTTGCTGGACCTCATCAACCCAAGCCTCCTGTTTCTCACGCTCGGTGCGCTCCTTGGCCGCTTTGTCTTCGGCCTCGGACATCGCCTTCTTAAGGGCCGCCACTTCGGTCGTGGCCCCTATTAAAATTCATGATGCTTCTATTAGCATCAATGATTTTTCCTTTATATGACACACAGACAGGGTATCACTTACCTTTGTTCTCCTCGAGCTGCCTCTTCACGAGGCCGATCTCTTCCTTGGCCCGCCCCAGGTCCCTCTTCAGTCCGGAGACCTCCGCAGTGCGGGCGGCAACGGCCAGCAGCGACGCCTACTTATTCACATAGACATAATATGATTAGACTCCTGTGGATGTTATTTGATCCTCTGTTCGGCCTTTCTTTCGGAACACCAAACATAGCATCAGGGGTTACTGTCTATACTGTGATATTTTCTCATAATTTAATTACATACCTCAAAGCCTGTTAGGAGGCTCGCACAGGCTTTGGTCAATCTGCTTTTGGCGGACCGAACCTTCTCAATCACCGTACTCGTAAGAGTACGGTGTTATTCATCAATGGAAGCGCCCTGAAGCGCTTCCAGCAAGTTGTCTGATGCCTCTGGATGGACAGAGGTCATCGGCATAGGTGGCTCGCCCCCCTTAGCGAGGGGCTGCCTGCATGAATCCGGAACCACTGGAGGTTCTAGCGCAGTATCCAGCTGGGGGCCAAACTTGCTGCGACCCCCCTCATCAGAATCCATGGGGGTCTTCCCCCCGTGTGCCCGGCGTCGGGGACTTCGCCTTGGGGGGCCTCAGAACTGTCTCCCCCTGGCCCGGTATCCTCTAAGACGACACCTCGATGTCGTCCGTGGGTCGAGGGGTGGTGGCCTCGGGAGCGAATCACTGTTCGTCGCCAACGCGCTCAAAGACCCATCCGAGGAGGATAAGTCGATGCGGGCTTTGGATGGACTGCATGATCATATTTAACATGATAAGAAGCAATAAAGAAAAACATGCCGGAAGTATTTTGGTATCCGAATACTTACGACTTCGCCAGCGGCTTGTCCCTGGGCAGCCACTCCTCGTCGCTGTAGGCAGCTGTTGTGGAGTGGTCCGGAGGGAGGGTCCTTCCCTTCTTGGACCCTTTGGCCTCCCCAGATGGGGCGGCCTTCCTTTTCTTCTCCCCCTCGGTTTGGGGGGGAGGGTTTTCCTCTTCCTCCTCCTCGTTTTCGTTGGAGGAGTGCGTCTTGGTGTCTTCGGACGATGAGTTCGATACCACCTTGCGCCGGAGACTTTTCCTGGTCCCCGTGGCCTTCTTCTTGGCCTTCTTCTCCGACACCTCGTAAGGCGCTGGAAGCAGCATCTCCGTCAAGAGAGCTGTTGCTGGATCTTCAGGTAGTGGAGCTCGATAGTCGATCCGCTCCACTGTCGCTACCCAGTCCTGTTAAAATTGGCATGGAGGCTTAGATTCCTCCCACGAATATACTGGGGAAAGGCACATCTTGTGAAAAATAGAGAGCTTCTCGGATTGGTGGGGCGCTTTGCGCTGAGTCCGCGATCCTCGATGGTGGGAGGAGGTACTTCGGCGGCCTTGAACAACACCTTCCAGACGTCTTTATGCGTCGTGTCGAAGAGCTCTCGCAGCATCTGGTGTTTGGCAGAATCGAACTCCCACATATTGAATGCCCGTCTTTGACACGGGAGGATCCGGCAAAAGAGCATGACCTGGACCACGTTGACAAGCTTGATCTTCTTCCTTATCATATTTTTGACATAGTTCTGGAGACCGGTCAGCTCCGCTGGTGCACCCCAGGCTAACCCCTTCTTTTTCCAGGAGGTGAGCTGCCTGGGGATGCCGGATCGGAATTCGAGGGCCGCCGCCCAGCTGGCGTCGCGCGGCTCGGTGATGTAGAACCACCCCGATTGCCACCCCTTCATGGTCTCCACATAAGAGCCTTCGAGCCAAATGACGTTGGGCATCTTGCCCACCATGGCGCCTCCGCACTCTGCTTGCTGGCCGACCACTATCTTCGGCTTCACGTTGAAGGTCTTCGGCCACAAGCCGAAGTGGGGCTTGATGCGGAGGAAGGCCTCGCACACAACGATAAACGCCAAGATGTTGAGGATGTAATTGGGGGCCAGATCGTGGAAGTCCAGCCCGTAGTAGAACATGAGCCCACAGACAAATGGGTGGAGGGGGAATCCCAGTCCGCGGACAAAGTGGGCAAGGAATACGACCCTCTCATGGGGTTCTGGAGTATGGACGATCTGCCCTGCGTCTGGGAGCCGGTGCGCAATGTTTGCAGCCAGGTATCTGGCTTCCCGGAGCTTCGTAATGTCCTCCGTAATAGAGGAGACCATCCACTTGCCTCCCGCTCCGGACATGTTTGGAGTGGCTTTGCAGAGAAGATGAGAACTTGGGCGTTGGAGCTCGAGCGTGCGAGAATGGATGGGCAGGGGAAGAAGAAGGCGTGGGTGAAAAAGAGGAATCCTTATCACTTTATAAAGGCGGTAGTAACTGTGCACCTCCCCACTTGCCCCGTAAAATCGCTTATTCCCCAAGCGCCGCGATTGACGGCACGGTTGGGTTACCCACACCCGTATTGATGAGAATCCCGTGATAAGGGTACACGATCTCTGCTTCGACAAGACGTGCCAAGGAAACCGCCTCGCAATACGTGCAGTAGCTGGTTGAGGAAAACAGTTCGAATAATGACCGGGCCGTGGCGTGATGTCACATTATGAAAAGTTGTCAGCAGATTAGATTTGTGGAATATTGTGCTCTCTACGGTGGTATGTGGAATTTGTTTTGCAGAGCCGGACACGATCCTTGTGTTCAAAATCTTCTATGGAGTATTTGGAGAAGGAACCCGCCTTGCAATGCCGAAGACAATCAGCGCGTCGGACTCATCGTCATTGAAGCCTAGTTCAGGGGCTACTGAGGGAGTCCTGGATTAAGGGGTCCTCAGATAGCCAGACTATATACTTTGGCCGGACTGTTGAACTATGAAGATACAAGATTGAAGACTTTGTCCCGTGTCCGGGTAGGACTCTCCTTTGCATGGAAGGCTAGCTTGGCAATTCGGATATGTAGATCTGCTTCTCTGTAATTGACTCTGTGTAACCCTAGCCTCCTCTGGTGTCTATATAAACTTGGGGCTAAGTCCGTGGGACAACAACAATCATAATCATAGGCTAGCTTCTATAGGGTTTAGCCTCTATGATCTCGTGGTAGATCAACTCTTGTAATATTCATATCATCAAGATCAATCAAGCAGGAAGTAGGGTATTACCTCCATCGAGAGGGCCCAACACCTGGGTAAACATTGTGTCCCCCGCCTCTTGTTACCATTAGACTTAGACGCACAGTTTGGGACTCCCTACCCGAGATTCGCCGGTTTTGACACCGACACCCCCTCCACAGTTACACATCTCGATCATATCATCGTAGTGCTTAGGCGAAGCCCTGTGTCGATAACTTCATCATCACCGTTGCCACGCCGTTGTGCTGACGGAACTCTCCCTCGGCCTCAACTGGATCAAGAGTATGAGGGACGTCATTGAGCTGAACATGTGCTGAACGTTGAGGTGTCGTACGTTTGGTACTTGGATTGGTTGGATCGCGAAGAAGTTCGACTACGTCAACCGCGTTACTAAACACTTCCGCTTTCGGTCTACGAGGGTACGTGGACACACTCTCCCCCTCGTTGCTATGCATCACCTAGATAGACCTTGCGTGATCATAGGAAATTTTTGAAATTACTACGTTCCCCAACATTGGCATCCGAGCCAGGTCTATGCATAGATGATATATGCACGAGTAGAACACAAAGAATTGTGGGCGATAATAGTCATACTGCTTACTAGCATGTCATACTTTGATTCAGCAGTATTGTTGGATGGAGCGGCCCAGACCGACATTACATGATCATGTTCATGAGACTGGTTCTGCCGATGTGCTTCGCACACAGGTGGCTAGTACAGGTGTCTGTTTCTCCAACTTTAGTTGAATCGAGTTTGACTATGACCAATCCTTGTTGAAGGTTAAAACGACACACTTGACGAAAAATCGTTGTGGTTTTGATGCGTAGGTAAGAATAGTTCTTGCTAGAAGCCTGTAGCAGCCACATAAAACTTGCAACAACAAAGTAGAGGATGTCTAACTTGTTTTTGCAGGGCTTGCTGTGATGTGATATGGTCAAGACATGATGTGATATAATTTGTTGTATGAGATGATCATGTTTTGTTAAAATTATCGGCAACTGGCAGGAGCCTTATGGTTTTCTCTTTATTGCATAAGATGCAAGCGCCATATAATTACTTTAATTTATCGGTATGCGATAGCAATAATTGCAAAAGCAATAGTTGGCGAGACGACCATGTGATGACACGTTGATAAAGATCAAGATGATGGAGATCATGGTGTCATGCTGGTGACGATGGAGATCATGATGGTACTTTGGAGATGGAGATCAAAGGCACAAGATGATGATGGCCATATCATGTCACATATTTTGATTACATGTGATGTTTATCTTTTATGCTTTTTATTTTGCTTAGTTCGGTGGTAGCATTATAAGATGATCCCTTAATAAAATTTCAAGGTATAAGTGTTCTCCCTGAGTATGCACTGTTGCGACAGTTCTTCGAGCTGAGACACCACATGATGACCGGGTGTGATAGGCTCTACGTTCACATACAACGGATGCAAGCCAGTTTTCCACACGCAGAATACCCGGGTTAAACTTGACGAGCCTAGCATATGCAGATATGGCCTAGGAACACTAGAGACCGAAAGGTCGAGCGTGAATCATATAGTAGATATGATCAACATAGTGATGTTCATCATTGAAAACTACTCCATCTCACGTGATGATCGGACATGGTTTAGTTGATTTGGATCACGTGATCATTTAGATGACTAGAGGGATGTCTATCTAAGTGGGAGTTCTTAAGTTATATGATTAATTAAACATTAATTTATCATGAACTTAGTCCTCATAGTCTTTTGCAAATTATGTTGTTGATCAATAGCTCGCGTTATAGCTTCCCTATGTTTTTATATGTTCCTAGAGAAAACTATGTTGAAAGATTATAGTAGCAATGATGCGGACTGGGTCCGTAATCTGAGTTTATCCTCATTGTTGCATAGAAGAATTATGTCCTTGATGCACCTCTAGGTGACACACCTATTGCAGGAGCAGATGCAGACGTTATGAACGTTTGGCTAGCTTAATATGATGACTACTTGATAATTTAGTGCACCATACTTTATGGTTTAGAATCGGGACTTCAAAGACCTTTTGAACTTCATGGAATATATGAGATGTTCCAGGAGTTGAAGTTAATATTTCAAGCAAATGCCCGAGTTGAGAGATATGAAGTCTCCAACAAGTTCTATAGCTAAAATATGGAGGAGAATAGCTCAAGCAGTGAGCATGTGCTCAGATTGTCTGGGTACTACAATCGCTTGAATCAAGTGGGAGTTAATCTTCCAGATAAGACAGTGATTGACAGAGTTCTCTAGTCACTATCACCAAGTTACTGGAACTTTGTGATGAACTCTAGTATGCAAGGGATGGCGAAAACGATTCCCGAGCTCTTCGTGATGCTGAAATCAACGAAGGTAGAAATCAAGAAAAAGCATCAAGTGTTGATGATTAAACAAGATCACTAGTTTCAAGAAAAGGGTAAAGGGAAAGAAAGGAAACTTCAATAAGATTGGCAAGAAAGTTGTCACTCCCATGAAGAAGCCCAAAGCTGGACCTAATCTTTAAACTAAGTGCTTCTACTGCAAAGGAAATGGTCACTGGAAGCGGAGTTACCCCAAATATTTGGTGGATAAGAAGGATGGCAAAGTGAACAAAGGTATATTTGATATACAGGTTATTGATGTGTACCTTACTAGTGTTCATAATAGCCCCTGGGTATTTGATACTTGTTTGGTTGCTAAGATTAGTAACTCGAAACAGGAGTTGCACAATAAACAGAGACTAGTTGAGGGAGAAGTGACGATGTGTGTTGGACATTGTTCAATAACTTGGCCGAGTTATCATTTAAATGCCCATTTAACCGCTACTCAGTGCCTAACTGAGGTGAATAACACATACTCAGTTCATTAAATGGTCAAGCCAATTAACTCGCATTTAATCGGATGTCAGACGATTAACTAGTTGTCAGACCGATTAATCGGTGATGGGTCAGGTAACTGAAGTGGCAATCCAGGCCAATATTTGGGCCCCATAACCCCGCGCTGCACCCTCCCTCTCCCAAATTGCTAGGGATTCCCAGCGCCCCTTCCTCTCCGCGATCTGGCGATGCACCATGGCTTCTCCTCACCAGCCCTAGCCACCGCCGGCAATCTCCCTGCTCCCGTCGCTGTCCCTAGCCTCCTTCTCTTTTCCACATCCCCTCCCATCCTCTCCTCCCCATCTATCCTCCAGTCCCAACCTGCAGAAACCGTCCAGGTATCAATTCTACCTCTTGTCCTTGCTTTTTATATGCCTACAACATTATATTTTAGTATTATACATAGTTGTGAGCATTGGATTATGTGGTACAATACGTGAAAACTAGTAACAAGTTGCCAATATATTCTCATGTGTAGCCGATTAATGATCAATCGATTAATCCTGTTAAATGGCCAATTAACCAATTAATCGCTAATCAGTAGTTGACCGAGCAGTTACCAGTTACCGAATTCCCGAACAATGGTGTTGGAAGTGGTTCCAAGATTGATATGATCATCATCACACACTCCTTATACTTTCGGGATTAGTGTTGAACATAAATAAATGTTATTTGGTGTTTGCGTTGAGCATGAATATGATTAGATCATGTTTATTGCAATATGGTTATTCATTTAAGACAGAGAATAATTGTTATTCCGTTTACATGAATAGAACCTTCTATGGTCATACACCCAATGTTGATGGTTTATTGAATCTCGATCATAGTAATACACATATTCATAATATTGATGCCAAAAGATGAAAAGTTGATAATGATAGTGCAACTTATTTGTGGCACTGCTATTTGGGTCATATCGGTGTAAAGCGCATGAAGAAACTCCATAAATATGGACTTTTGGAATCACTTGATTATGAATCATTAGATACTTGCGAACCGTGCCTTATGGGCAAGATGACTAAAACTCCGTTCTCCGGAACAATGGAACGAGCTAAAAACTTATTGAAAATAATACATACCGATGTATCCGGTCTGATGAGTGTTGATGCTTGTGGCGGGTATCATTGTTTTCTGACCTTCATAGATGATTTGAGAAGATATGGGTATATCTACTTAATGAAACACAAGTCTGAAACATTTGAAAAGTTCAAAGAATTTTAGTGTGATGTGGAGAATCATCGTAACAAGAAAATCAAGTTTCTACGATCTTATCGTGGAGGAGAATATTTGAGTTACGAGTTTGGCCTTCATTTAAAACAATGTGGAATAGTTTCACAGCTCACGCCACCTGGAACACCACAGTGTTATGGTGTGTCTGAACATCGTAGCCGCGCTTTATTGCATATGGTGCGATCAATGATGTCTCTTACCGATTTACCACTATCATTTTGGGGTTATGCATTAGAGACAGTTGCATTCACTTTAAATAGGGCACCATCAAAATCCGTTGAGACGATGCCTTATGAACTGTGGTTTGGTAAGAAACCAAAGTTGTCGTTTCTTAAAGTTTGGGGCTGCGATGCTTATGTGAAAAAGTTTCAACCTGATAAGCTCGAACCCAAATTGGAGAAGTGCGTCTTCATAGGATACCCAAAAGGAAACTGTTGGGTACACCTTCTATCACAGATCCGAAGGCAAGATATTCGTTGCTAAGAATGGATCCTTTCTAGAGAAGGAGTTTCTCTCGAAAGAAGTGGGTGGGAGGAAAGTAGAACTTGATGAGGTAATTGTACCTTCTCCCTTATTTGAAAGTAGTTCATCACAGAAATCAGTTCCATGTGATTCTTACACCAATTAATGAGGAAGTTAATGATGATGATCACGAAACTTCAGATCAAGTTACTACTGAACCTCGTAGGTCTTCCAGAGTAAGGTTCGCACCAGAGTGGTACGGTAATCCTGTTCTAGAAGTCATGTTACTAGACCATGATGAACCTACGAACTATGAGGAAGCGATGATGAGCCTAGATTCCACAAAATTGCTTGAGGCCAAGAAATCTGAAATGGGATCCATGTATGAGAACAAAGTGTGGACTTTGGTGGACTTGCCTGATGATCGGCAAACCATAGAAAATAAATGGATCTTCAAGAGGAAGACGGACACTGATAGTAGTGTTACTATCTATGAAGCTCGACTTTTCGCAAAAGGTTTTCTACAAGTTCAAGGTGTTGACTACAATGAGATTTTCTCAACTATAGCGATGCTTAAATCCGTCCGAATCATGTTAGCAGTTGCCATATTTTATGAAATCTGGCAAATGGATGTCAAAACTACATTCCTTAAATGGATATTTCTTAAAGAAGAGTTGTATATGATGCAACCAGAAGGTTTTGTCAATCCTAAAGGTACTAACAAGGTGTGCAAGCTCCAGCGATCCATCTGTGGACTGGTGCAAGCATCTCGGAGTTGGAATATACACTCTGATGAGTTGATCAAAGCATATAGTTTTATACAGACTTGCGGTGAAGCCTGTATTTACAAGAAAGTGAGTGGGAGCACTACAACCTTTCTGATAAGTATACCTGAATGACATATTGTTGATCGGAAATGATGTATAATTTTCTGGAAAGCATAAAGGAGAGTTTAAATGGAGTTTTTCAAAGAAAGACCTCAGCGAAGTTGCTTATATATTGGACATCAAGATCTATAGAGATAGATCAAGACGCTTGATAAGATTTTTCAATGAATACATACCTTGACAAGTTTTTGAAAGAGTTTAAAATGGATCAGTCAAAGAAGATGTTCTTGCCTGTATTACAAGGTGTAAAGCTGAGTAAGACTCAAAGCCCGACCACGGCAGAAGATAGAAAGAGAATGAAGGTCATTCCCTATGCCACAGTCATAGGTTATATAAAGTATGATGTGATGTGTACCAGACGTATTGTGCACCTTGCCATGAGTTTGGCAAGGGGGTACAATAGTGATCTCAGAGTAGATCACTGGACAATGGTCAAAGTTATCCTTAGTGAGGACTAAGGAAATATTTCTCGGTTATGGAGGTGATAAAGAGTTCGTCGTAAAGAGTTATGTTGATGCAATCTTTTACACCGATCCAGATGACTCTAAGTCTCAATCTGGATACATATTGAAAGTGGGAGCAATTAGCTAGAGTAGCTCTATACAGAGCATTGAAGACATAGAATATTTGCAAAATACATACGACTCTGAGTGTGATAGACCTGTTGACTAAACTTCTCTCATAAGCAAAACATGATCACACCTTAGTAATCTTTGGGTGTTAATAACATAGCAATGTGAACTAGATTATTGACTCTAGTAAGCCCTTTGGTTGTTGGTCACATGACGATGTGAACTATGGGTGTTAATCACATACAGATGTGAACTATTGATGTTAAATCACATGGCGATGTGAACTAGATTATTGACTCTAGTGCAAGTGGGAGACTGAAGGAAATATGCCCTAGAGAGCAATAATAAAGTTATTATTTATTTCCTTATTTCATGATAAATGTTTATTATTCATGCTAGAATTGTATTAACTGGAAACTTAGTACATGTGTGAATACATAGACAAAACATAGTGTCCCTAGTATGCCTCTACTTGACTATCTCGTTAATCAAAGATGGTTATGTTTCCTAACCATAGACACGTGTTGTCATTTGATGAACGGGATAGAATGATGTGATGGACATGACCCATCCGTTAGCTTAGCATTATGATCGTTACAGTTTCATTGCTACTGCTCTCTTCATAACTTATACATGTTCCTCAGACTATGAGATTATGCAACTCCTGAATACCGGAGGAACATTTTGTGTGCTACCAAACGTCACAACATAAATGGGTGATTATAAAGGTACTCTACAGGTGTCTCCGAAGGTGTTTGTTGGTTGGAATAGATCGAGATTAGGATTTGTCACGACGTGTTTCAGAGAGGTATCTCTGGGCCCTCTCGGTAATACTCATCACTATACGCCTTGCAAGCATTGTGACTAATGAGTTAGTTGCGGGATGAAGTATTACGGAACGAGTAAAGAGACTTGCCGGTAACGAGATTGAACTAGGTATGATGATACCGACGATCGAATCTCGGGCAAGTAACATACCGATGACAAAGGGAACAACGTATGTTGTTATGCGGTTTGACCGATAAAGATCTTCGTAGAATATGTAGGAGCCAATATTGGCATCTAGGTTCCAATATTGTTTATTGACCGGTGATGTGTCTCGGTGATGTCTACATAGTTCACGAACCCGTAGGGTCCGCACGCTTAACATTCGATGATGATTTCTATTATGAGTTATGTGATTTGATGAGAGAAGTTTGTTTGGAGTCCCGGATGAGATCTAAGACGTGATGAGGAGTCTTTAAATGGTCGAGACATAAAGATCCATATATTGGAAGGCTATATTCGGAATCGGAAAGGTTCCGAGTGATTCGGATATTTTTCGGAGTACAGGGGAGTTACGGGAATTCGCCGGGGGAAGTAATGGGCCTTAATGGGCCATACGAGAATGGAGAGAAGGGCCTCAAGGGTTGGTCACGCGCCCCCCATGGGCTGGTCCGAATTGGACTAGGATAGGGCGGCGCCCCCCTCCTTCCTTCTCCCCTCTTCCTCCTTCCCTCCTTCTCCTACTAGGAATAGGAAAGAGGAGGGGAATCCTAATTGGACTGGGGAGTCCTATTAGGATTCCCCACACCTGGCGCGCCCCCCTTGGGCCGGCCACCTCTTCCCTACCCTCCTTTATATACGTGTCAAGGGGGCACCCCATAGACACACAAGTTGATCTTTTAGCCGTGTGCGGTGCCCCCCTCCACAGTTACACACCTCAGTCATATCGTCGTAGTGCTTAGGCGAAAACGTGCGCCGGTAACTTCATCATCACCGTCGGCACGCCGTCGTGCTGACGAAACTCTCCCTCGGCCTCAACTGGATCAAGAGTACGAGGGACATCATCGAGCTGAACGTGGAGGTGTCGTACGTTCGGTGCTTGGATTGGTTGGATCGCGAAGACGTTCGACTACATCAACCGCGTTAACTAAACTCTTCCGCTTTCGGTCTACGAGGGTACGTGGACACACTCTCCCCTCTTGTTGCTATGCATCACCTAGATATATCTTCCGTGTTCGTAGGAAATATTTTTGAAATTACTACGTTCCCCAACAAGTACTTCTCGAGTGAGTTTGATTCTTTTTGTGCGGAACACATCATTATTCATGAGAAGACGCCTCCTGATACGTCTCCAACATACCTACAATTTTTGATTGTTCCATGCTATTATATTACCCGTTTTGCATGTTTATGGGCTTTACCATACACTTATATATCATTTTTGGGACTAACCTATTAACCGGAGGCCCAGCCCAAATTGCTGTTTTTTTGCCTATTTCAGTGTTTCATAGAAAAGGAATATCAAACGGAGTCCGAATGGAATGAAACTTTCGGGAGAGTTATTTTTGGAACAAACGCAATCCAGGAGACTTGGAGTGGATGTCAAGAAGCAAACGAGGCGGCCACGAGGCAGGGAGGCGCGCAATTGGGTGTGGGCGCACCCCCCACCCTCGTGGGCCCCTCGTGGCTCCCCTGACCGACTTCTTTCGCCTATATATATCTACGTACCCCGAAAACATCCAGGAGCACCATGAAACCCTATTTCCACTTCCGCAACCTTCTGTACCTGTGAGATCCCATCTTGAAGTCTTTTCCGGCGCTCCACCGGAGGGGGAATCGATCACGGAGGGATTCTACATCAAAACCATAGCCTCTCCGATGAGTTGTGAGTAGTTTACGACAGACCTTCGGGTCCATAGTTATTAGGTAGATGGCTTCTTCTCTCTCTTTGAATCTCAATACAAAGTTGTCCTCGATCTTCTTGCAGATCTATTCGATGTAACTCTTTTTGCCGTGTGTTTGTCGAGATCCGATGAATTGTTGGTTTATGATCAAGTTTATCTATGAGAAATATTTGAATCTCCTCTAAATTCTTTTATGTATGACTGGTTATCTTTGCAAGTCTCTTCCAAATATCAGTTTGGTTTGGCCTACTAGATTGATCTTTATTGCAATGGGAGAAGTGCTTAGCTTTGGGTTCAATCTTGCGGTGTCCTTTCCCAGTGACAATAGGGGCAGCAAGGCACGTATTGTATTGTTGCCATCGAGGATAAAAAGATGGGGTTTATATCATAGTGCTTGAGTTTATCCCTCTACATCATGTCATCTTGCCTAATGCGTTACTCTATTCTTATGAACTTAATACTCTAGATGCATGCTGGATAGCGGTTAATGTGTGGAGTAATAGTAGTAGATGCAGGCAGGAGTCGGTCTACTTGTCGCGGACGTGATGCCTATATACATGAATATGCCTAGATATTCTCATAACTATGCACTTTTCTATCAATTGCTCGACAGTAATTTGTTCACCCACCGTAATACTTATGCTATCTTGAGAGAAGCCACTAGTAAAACCTATGGCCCCCGGGTCTATTTTCCATCATATAGGTTTCCGATCTATTTTATTTTGCAATCTTTACTTTTCAATCTATATCATAAAAATACCAAAAATATTTATCTTATTATTATCTTTATCCGATCTCACTTTCGCAAGTGGCCGTGAAGGGATTGACAACCCCTTTATCGTGTTGGCTGCGAGGTTCTTGTTTGTTTGTGTAGGTACGAGGAACTTGCGTGTAGCCTCCTACTAGATTGATACCTTGGTTCTCAAAAACTAAGGGAAATACTTACGCTACCTTGCTGCGTCACCCTTTCCTCTTCAAGGGAAAACCAACGCAGTGCTCAAGAGGTAGCAAGAAGGATTTCTGGCGCCATTGCCGGGGAGGTATTCGCACAAGTCAAGACATACCAAGTACCCATCACAAACTATTCTCCCTCGCATTACATTATTTTCCATTTGCCTCTCGTTTTCCACTATCCCACTTCACCCTTGCCGTTTTATTCGCCCTCCCTTTCCTGTTCGCCTCTTTTTCGCTTGCCTCTTGTGTGCCTGTGTGTTGGATTGTTTGTCACGATGGCTCAAGATAATACTAAATTGCGTGACTTCTCCAATACCAACAACAATCTTGTGAAATTAATGTTGCTTTGTTGAATCTTGTCATGAAAGATCAATTCTCTGGCCTTCCTAGTGAAGATGCCGCTATTCATCTAAAAAACTTTGTTGATTTGTGTGATATGCAAAAGAAGAAAGACATGGATAATGATATTGTTAAATTGAATCTATTTCCGTTTTCGGTTAGAGATCATGCTAAAACTTGGTTTTCGTATTTGCCTAAAAATAGTATTGATTCTTGGCATAAGTGCAAAGATGCTTTTATCTCTAAGTATTTTCCTCCTGCTAAGATCGTCTCTCTTAGAAACAATATTATGAATTTTAAGCAACTTGATCATGAACATGTTGCACAATCTTGGGAGAGGATGAAATTAATGATTCGCAATTGCCCTACACATGGATTAAATTTATGGATGATCATACAAATTTTTTATGCCAGATTGAATTTTTCTTCTAGAAATCTTTTAGATTCGGCCGCGGGAGACACTTTCATGGAAATTACTTTAGGAGAAGCTACTAAACTCCTAGATAATATTATGGTTAATTATTCCCAATGGCACACCGAAAGATCTACTAGTAAAAAAGTTCATGCGATAGAAGTGATTAATGTTTTGAGTGGAAAGATGGATGAACTTATGAAATTGTTTGCTAATAAGAGTGCTCCTATTGATCCTAATGATATGCCTTTGTCTACTTTGATTGATAATAATAACGAATCTATGGATGTGAATTTTGTTGGTAGGAACAATTTTGGTAACAACACTTATAGAGGAAACTTTAATCCTAGGCCGTTCCCTAGTTATTCCTCTAATAATTATGGTAATTCCTACAACAACTCTTATGGAAATTTTAATAAGATTCCCTCTGATTTTGAGACTAGTGTTAAAGAATTTATGATTTCACAAAAGAATTTCAGTGCTTTGCTTGAAGAAAAATTGCTTAAGATTGATGAATTGGCTAGGAACATGGATATAATTTCTCTTGATGTTGATTCTTTGAAACTTAGATCTATTCCACATAAGCATGATATCAATGAGTCTCTCAAAGCCATGAGAATTTCCATTGATGAGTGCAAAGAAAGAACCACTAGGATGCGTGCTAAGAAAGAATGCTTTGTAAAAGTGTGTTCCTCTAGTTTTCAAGAGAATAATGATGAAGATCTAAAAGTGATTGATGTGTCCCCTATTAAATCTTTCTTTTTCAATGTGAATCTTGATAATGATGGGACTGGAGATGAGTCAACTTTAGTTAAAAGGCATCCCAATGATTCGGAGTTTTTAGATCTTGATGCAGAAATTGGTAAAAGTGGGACTGGAAGGTCAAAACTTTACATAGCAATGAACCCACTATTTTGGATTTCAAGGAATTCAATTATGATAATTGTTCTTTAATAGATTGTATTTCCTTGTTGCAATCCGTGTTAAATTCTCCTCATGCTTATAGTCAAAATAAAGCTTTTACTAAACATATCGTTGATGCTTTAATGCAGTCTTATGAAGAAAAACTTGAGTTAGAAGTTTCTATTCCTAGAAAACTTTATGATGAGTGGGAACCTACCATTAAAATTAAAATTAAAGATCATGAATTTGATGAGTGGGAACCTGCTATGATTTGTGTGATATGGGTGCTAGTGTTTCCACAGTTCCAAAAACTTTGTGTGATGTGTTAGGTTTTCGTGAATTTGATGATTGCTCTTTAAACTTGCACCTTGCGGATTCCACCATTAAGAAACCTATGGGAAGGATTAACGATGTTCTTATTGTTGCAAATAGGAATTATGTTCCCGTAGATTTTATTGTTCTTGATATAGATTGCAATCTTTCATGTCCTATTATTCTTGGTAGACCTTTTCTTAGAACGATTGGTGCAATTATTGATATGAAGGAAGGAAATATTAGATTCCAATGTACATTAAGGAAAGGTATGGAACACTTTCCTAGGAATAAAATCAAATTACCTTATGAATCTATTATGAGAGCCTCTTATGAATTGAATACCAAAGATGGCAATACTTAGATCTATTCTCACGTTTATTCCTAGCTAGGGGCGTTAAACGATAGCGCTTGTTGGGAGGCAACCCAATTTTACTTTTGTTCTTTACTTTTTGCCTCCTGTTTAGTATTAAATAATTCATCTAGCCTATTTTTAGATGTGGTTTTATGTTTTAATTAGTGTTTGTGCCAAGTAGAACCTATAGGATCATCTTGGGTGATATTTAATTTGATCTTGCTGAAAAACAGAAACTTCTGCGCGCACAAGAATAATTTTAGTAAATCACAGAAACGTGCTTTTTAGTTGATTTCCTAGGACTTCCTATTTTGGTAGGATTTTTAAGGTTCCATAAGTATTCGAAAGTTACAGATTACTACAGACTGTTCTGTTTTTGACAGATTCTGTTTTTCGTGTGATGTTTGCTTATTTTGATGAATCTATGGTTAGTATCGGGGGGTATGAACCAGAGAGTAGTTGGAATACAGTAGTTTTAACACCAATATAAATAAAGAATTATTTCATTACAGTACCTTAAAGTGGTGGTTTGCTTTCTTTCACTAACGGAGCTCATGAGATTTTCTATTGAGTTTTGTGTTGTGAAGTTTTGAAGTTTTGGGTAAAGATTTGATGGATTATGGAATCAGGAGTGACAAGAGCCTAAGCTTGGGGACTCCCAAGGCACCCCAAGATAAATTGAAGGACAACCAAAAGCCTATGCTTGGGGATGTCCCGGAAGGCATGCCCTCTTTCGTCTTCGTCCATCGGTAACTTTACTTGGAGCTATATTTTTATTCACCACATGATATGTGTTTTGCTTGGAGCGTCTTGTATGATATGAGTCTTTGATTTTTAGTTTTCCACAATCATCATTGTTGTACACACCTTTTGGGAGAGACACACATGAATCATAATTTATTAGAATACTCTATGTGCTTCACTTATATCTTTTGAGCTAGATAATTTTGCTCTAGTGCTTCACTTATATCTTTTTAGAGCACGGCGGTGGTTTTATTTTGTAGAAATTATTGATCTCTCATGCTTCACTTATATTATTTTAAGATTCTTTTAGAACAGCATGGTATTTGCTTTGGTTATAAAATTAGTCCTAATATGATGGGCATCCAAGTTGGGTATAATAAAAACTATCATAGAAAGTGCATGAAACACTATGAGAAATTTGATACTTGATAATTGTTTTGAGATATAAAGGTGGTAATATTAGAGTCATGCTAGTTGGGTAATTATGAAATTGAGAAATACTTGTGTTAAAGTTGGCAAGTCCCATAGCATGCACGTATGGTAAATGTTTTGACAAATTTGTTGCATGAGGTGTTCTTTTGATTGCCTTCCTTATGTGTGGAGGTCGGGATCGCGAGATGGTTAACTCCTACCAACCCTTACCCTAGGAGCATGCATAGTAGTACTTTGCTTCGAGGGCTAATAAACTTTTGCAATAAGTATATGAGTTCTTTATGACTAATGTGAGTCCATGGATTATACTCACTCTCACTCTTCCACCATTGCTAGCCTCTCTTGTGCCGCGCAACTTTCGCCGGTATCATGTACCCACCATTTACCTTCCTCAAAATAGCCGCCACACCTACCTATTATGGCATTTCCATAGCCATTCTGAGATATATTGCCATGCAACTTTCCACCGTTCCGTTTATTATGACACGCTCCATCATTGTCATATTGCATTTGCATGATCATGTAGTTGACATCGTATTTGTGGCAAAGCCACCATTATAATTCTTTCATACATGTCACTCTTGATTCATTGCATATCTCGGTACACCACCGGAGGCATTCACATAGAGTCATATTTTGTTCTAAGTATTGAGTTGTAATTCTTGAGTTGTAAATCAATAAAAGTGTGATGATCTTCATTATTAGAGCATTGTCCCAAGTGAGGAAAGGATGTACTATGATTCCTCCACAAGTTGGGATGAGATTCCGGACATTATGAAAAATAAAAGAGGCATAGAAGCCCAAATAAAAAAAAGGCCAAAGAAGCCCACCAAAAAAAGAGAAAAAGAGGGAAGGGACAATGTTATTATCCTTTTTCCACACTTGTGCTTCAAAGTAGCACCATGATCTTCATGATAGAGAGTCTCCTATGTTGTCACTTTCATATACTAGTGGGAATTTTTCATTATAGAACTTGGCTTGTATATTCCAATGATGAGCGTCCTCAAAATGCCCTAGGTCTTTGTGAGCAAGTGAGTTGGATGCACACCCACTTAGTTTCTTTTGTTGAGCTTTCACACATTTATAGCACTAGTGCATCCGCTGCATGGCAATTCCTACTCACTCACATTGATATCTATTAATGGGAATCTCCATAGCCCGTTGATACGCCTAGTTGATGTGAGACTATCTTCTCCCTTTTTGTCTTCTCCACAACCACCATTCTATTCCACCCTTAGTGCTATATCCATGGCTTACGCTCATGTATTGAGTGAGAGTTGAAAAAGCTGAAGCGCGTTAAAAAGTATGAACCAATAGGTTGGCTGAAACCGGGGGTGTGCATGATGGGAGTATTTTTTGTGATGAAAATGAAGCATAGCCTAACTATATGATTTTTTAGCGATAAGCTTTCTTTGGCTATGTTATTTTGATAAGACATGATTACTTGTTAGTATGCTTGAAGTATTACTATTTTTATGTTAATATGAACTTTATTTTGAATCATTTGGATCTGAACATTCATGCCACAATAAAGAAAATTACATTGAGAAATATGCTAGGTAGCATTCCACATCAAAAATTATGTTTTTATCATTTACCTACTCGAGGACAAGCAGGAATTAAGCTTGGGATGCTTGATACGTCTCCAACATATCTATAATTTTTGATTGTTCCATGATATTATATTACCCGTTTTGGATGTTTATGGGATTTACTACACTTTTATATCATTTTTGGGACTAACCTATTAACCGGAGGCCCAGCCCAAATTAGTGTTTTTTGCCTATTTCAGTGTTTCGCAGAAAAGGAATATCAAATGGAGTCCAAACAGAATGAAACCATCGGGAGAGTTATTTTTGGAACAAACGCAATCCAGGAGACTTGTGTGGACGTCAAGAAGCAAATGAGTCGGCCACGAGGCAGGGAGGCGCGCCCAAGGGGGTAGGCGCACTCCCCACCCTCGTGGGCCCCTCATGGCTCCCCTAACCGAGTTCTTTCGCCTATGTATATCTACGTACCCCGAAAACATCCAAGAGCACCACGAAACCCTATTTCCACCACCGCAACCTTCTGTACCCATGAGATCCCATCTTGGAGCCTTTTCCGGCGCTCCGCCGGAGGGGGAATCGATTACGGAGGGCTTCTACATCAACACGATAGCCTCTCCGATGAGTTGTGAGTAGTTTACCACAGACCTTCAGGTCCATAGTTATTAGCTAGATGACTTCTTCTCTCTGTTTGAATCTCAATACAAAGTTCTCCTCGATCTTCTTGGAGATCTATTCGATGTAACTCTTTTTGTTGTGTGTTTGTCGAGATCCGATGAAATGTGAGTTTATGATCAACTTTATCTATGAGAAATATTTGAATCTCCTCTGAATAATTTGATGTATGATTGGTTATCTTTGCAAGTCTCTTCGAATTATTAGTTTGGTTTGGCCTACTAGATTGATCTTTCTTGCAATGGGAGAAGTGCTTAGCTTTGGGTTCAATCTTGCGGTGTCCTTTCCCAGTAACAGCAGGGGCAGCAAGGCACATATTGTATTGTTGCCATCGAGGATGGGGTCTATATCATACTGCTTGAGTTTATCCCTCTACATCATGTCATCTTGCCTAATGTGTTACTCTGTTCTTATGAACTTAATACTCTAGATGCATGCTGGATAGAGGTCGATGTGTGGAGTAATAGTAGTAGATGCAGGCAGGAGTCGGTCTACTTGTCGCGGACGTGATGCCTATATACATGATCATGCTTAGATATTCTCATAACTATGCACTTTTCTATCAATTGCTTGACAATAATTTGTTCACCCACCGTAATACTAATGCTATCTTGAGAGAAGCCACTAGTGAAACCTATGGCCCCCGGGTCTATTTTCCATCATATAAGTTTCCGATCTACTCTATTTTGCAATCTTTACTTTTCAATCTATATCATAAAAATACCAAAAATATTTATCTTATTATTATTTCCATGAAATCTTAGTTTCGCAAGTGGCTGTGAAGGGATTGACAACCCCTTTATCGCGTTGGTTGCGATGTTCTTGTTTGTTTGTGTAGGTACGAGGGTCTTGCGTGTAGCCTCCTACTGGATTGATACCTTGGTTCTAAAAAACTGAGGAAAATACTTACGCTACTTTGCTGCATCACCCTTTCCTCTTCAAGGGAAAACCAACGCAGTGCTCAAGAGGTAGCACCTCCCTATTCACCCCAGTCAAACACAATTGCCGAGCGGAAAAACTGTATTCTAAGTGATTTGGTTAACGCCATGTTAGATACATCGGGTTTATCCAAGGCATGGTGGGGGAGGCTATATTGACGGCATGTCATGTCCAGAATAAAGTTCCGACAAAGGATAGTGAGATCCCTCCCTATGAGAAATGGGTGAAGAGAAGGACAACACTCTTGTACTTGCGTACTTGGGGCTGTTTGGCGAAACTCAATGTGCCGATCCCCAAAAAGCGTAAGCTTGGACCGAAAACTATGGACTGTGTTAATTTGGGCTACGCAAAGAACAATGTTGGCTATAGATTTCTAGTAGTGAAATCTGAGGTACCTTACCAAAAGGTCGGTGCAATTATGGAGTCTAAGGATGCTACATTCTTCGAGGATATTTTTCCTATGAGAGATATGCAAAGCACTTCTACACTACAAAAAAAGTACACTTCCATGATGATACGTCTTTGTTGCAGTAGGTCGCGTTTTTTTTCATGCATGTACATCCATGACGATTTTATGACAGAATCAAGATAGTCATACATGTGTTGTCATAGAAGTGTTCCATGATATTACCAAAATTATCATCACATAAGTGTCCACTTCCATGACGATAAATCGCGCGTCACAGAAGTGCTTTCGTCAAGGGTGACCGACACGTGGCATCCACCATAAGGGAACGCCGTTAAGCTATCGGGTCAGGTTTTGGATCCGAAAACCCGTTAACAACCCCGACCAATGGGGATTTTCGACGTGTAAAATCATCATTGGCTGGAGGAAACATGCGCCGGCTCATCGTTGGGACAGATGTCATCCACTCATTCGACCGAAGGCGCCTATGATACATTGACACGTGGCACGGACCAACAGAGTCCCATTCTTGTGAAAAGGCCGGCCTGTTTAACTTGGTCAAAAGGTGGCGGGCCGGCCCATGGAAAGCCTGTTAACGGCTTGTTCGCAAATAGCCCATTTACAGCCCGCTAACCCAATGCCTGTTACGCCCTATCTGAATTAGGCCCAGTAGCATCATCTGGGCCATCCAATATGATTCCATCCCGTTTTCACTTCTGGCCCATGTATGGCCCATGACGTCTTTCGGCCCACATGAGGCCCTTTGTAACTCTTGGCCCATTAACGGCCCGTGGTGAAACTGGCCCGTAATGAACAGTGTATCACTTTACACCCATTAGCGGCCCGTGGAGAAACTGGCCCGTAATGAACAGTGTATCACTTTATACCCATTAACGACCCGTTATTCCATTGGGCCGTTTCCAGCCCATGTTATCTTTCGGCCTTCTTAGAGCCCATTTATTCTTGGGCTCATTTCCAGCATTCGTTTACTTATGGCCCCTTACTGTCATTTTCTGCTTGTGGGCCAAATTTAGCCCGTGGTTACAGTCGGCCCGTTTGTGGTCCCTTAATATGTTGGGCCGTTTTCATAGCGTCATCAAATATGGCCTATTAACGATGGCCCGTTATGGTCGGCCCATGAATGGACGATCCCAACTCTAGCCCATTTACGGCCATGATGCGGTATGTTATTGGCCCATGTTTGGCCAATCGATCATACGACCCGTATAAGGCCCATTGATGATACGGTCCGTAGAAGGCCCATTGTTTCTACAGCCCGTAGAAGGCCCATTGTTTCTACGGCTCGTAGAAGGCCCATTGTTTCTACGGCCCGTAGGAGGCCCAGTGTCACTATAGTAAATATTAGCCCATGGTTATTGTGGCCTAGTTTTAAAAAATAGGTTATTGCAGCCACTTTCAAACTGCGGAAAAAGAACTGCAATGACTACAAGCAAACAAATAAAACAAGACAACAAGGAAATAAATAAGCAAGCAACTAATGCTAGGCTATCACGGCTATTACACATATTACATCCACTGGGCATCAAAGTTCGCCACCACTGCAAATATAGGGAACAAAGCAGCATATCATATACACTGGTTCTCAAAGTTGGCGACCAGCGCAAATAAACGCCGCAGCAAAACAAATCCAGAACTAAAACCACTTTAGAAGATCTCAAGAAACAATATCCTGGGTACCCATAATGCAGGCAAGATGCTTAGCAAGCTTATTAAATTTCTCTTGTTTGGCGCTTAAATCCTCCAGCACTTGCTGTTGCACCAGGAAATATGCATCTGAATTCTGCAGGGACTTCCTCAGTCCTTCAGCTTCCTGTCGCAGCACATCTGATCGATGTCTTTCAACTTGAAGTTGAGACTCAAGAAGATGAACTGATTTAGGAAGCGAGTTCGAAGAGCTTGTGCCAGCAGTAGTGGCCAGTAACTCGAACACTACATCAAGACAAGACTTTTGGGTTCTCTCACTGTCATCATGATAGTTTTTATCAGCTTTCTTGGAGACCAACAGGGATGTCTCACTATCTTGAACCTTATCTGCATTACTTCCTTTACCATTGCATAACGCGGTACTGTTCTCCAATATTTTGTCCCCATTCTAAAAGAGAAACAAGCAGACACATCACAGGTTTACCATGTTGTATATGAAACTCATTTTGGTAAATGAGTTTAGTAGTCAAGTGAACAGGACAACAACACGAAACAAACATATATCTATGTATCATGGTCACTTTATGGTCTATATCATTCTAGTTTTTGTTGCCAAATCAAGATAGAGACACAGTTCAAATAATATTTGTTCAAGACGAAGCAGAATAGATAGAATATAAGTGTGGGAAACTATAGAGCAATAACAACACTTGTAATGTGCATGACATGAGAACATAACTGTTTATTCAATTGAAACTAAAATCAACATAGAACAGGTTACAATAGCAAACAAGTTAAAGAAACAGGTTTAAAACATACCTATTGCACCATTGGAATTTTAATTCCATCCTTCAAATTTGAAAATAGTTGGTATGAGTAAATACAGTAATGCAAGAGCAAAGGAGTATGAACCATAGCTACAGAACCTGGCTTGAGAACAAATCTTCTTCTTCTTTAAGTGTTGAGTTGGGATTCGGAGTGGTGGTCCTCGTGCTTTGGGCAATGCAGTTCCCTTACTAACTGCTCATGTTTGGGTGCTCTGTGGTGGAGACGGTGTTGTGTCAACTGGAACTGGGTTACTATCTGTCGGAGTTGGGGTTAGAAGGGGTGTAGCTGGTTCTCTGTCCAACTGGGTAGGGGTACAATCTGCGAGAGTCTGGGTTATGTGTGGTGGATCCGGTCCTTGGGCAAGTACAATCGTGGTTCTATCTGCATCAACTGGTAGCACTATCTTTTCTGACGAGCGTGTTGTTACTCCCTTAGATACTTCCATCACCCTCTCCAATTCAAATGGCTAATAAACAAGAAAAGTAATTGAAAGTATAGACTTTGTATGATAGACAGGTGCAATGGATAGTTGGGAATAAAAGAGGGCATGAAATAATTCATATTTATGTTGTCTAACCAAACAGGATAGCATGACACAATATCACATATATGATGGCTAACTAAACAGGATAGCATGACACAATTTCACATTATGATGGCTAACTAAAAAAGAAGGAAAGGCATAGTTCAAAATATGATGACTATGTAAACAGGATGACATGATATCACTATATAATGTGTTCATTAAATAGGTTGGCATGCCATAATTCACATACATTCACGGATAGAATGCCATAATTCAAAATATGATGACTGTAACACTAAATAGGATGAGATGATATAACTATATGATGTCTTTATTAAATGGGTTGCCATGCCATAATTCAGATAGATGATGTGTATGTACTATGTAAACATGATGGCGTGATATAATTCAAATATATGATTTATATAGTAAGCAAGTAAGCAGATGGCAATCCATATATGATGTAAAATCTAAGAAATGCAAGACAACATGCATGACATGGGTAATATAACCCTGCCAAGTTTGAGCATAGACCTCAGGGGGGAAATAGGACTGGTCATCAGTCTCTAAATACTCCTCTGAGGAGCTCTCTATAAGCAGCAAGATGTCTGCTTCAGCAGGTAGCATTGTCTGCTCTAAATACCTTGTTTTCACTCTAGATACTTCCATCAACGCTTCAAATGGCTGATGCATAGGAAGAGTAGTTGAATATACAAACATTGTCGACAAATGGAACACGTAATACAAAAAAATGAGAGCATGATATAATTCACATACATGATGATTGGCTAAACAGCATGGCATTGCATAATTCACATATATAATGCCTTTGCAACAAGATAGCATTGCATATTTCACATATATAATGTCTTGCAACAAGATGGCAATGCATAATTCACATATATGGTAATTAGACACTGAACAGGTGGCATTCACACAAAGCATGTCTAAACTAATGAAATGACATAGCAATGCGAGACACCATACACACGATATGAGCAACATAACCCTGCCAAATTAGAGCATACACCTTGGGGGGCGGATAGGACTGGTCATCTGTCTGTGAATCCTCCTCTGAGGAGCTATCCGTAACCAGCAAGATATGCGCTTCGTCAGATAGCATAGTCTGCTCTGAAGACCTTGTTTTCACTCTAGAATTTGCCATCACCGTGTCAAATGGCTGATGCACACGAAGAGCAGTTGAATGTACTAACATTGTTGACAAATGTAATATGTAACAAAAAAAGGATGGCCTGATATAATTTACAAATAAGATGACTGGCTAAGCAGGATGGCATTGCAAAATTCACATATATGATGCCTGGCTAAACAAGATGGCGTTGCATAATTCACATAAACGATGAATAAACTAAACAGATGGCATTCGCACAAAGGATGTCTAAACTAAGGAGATGACATATTTGATGTATAAAGTAAGCAATGCAAGGCACCATATGCATGATATAACCAACATCAGCATGCCAAGTTAGAGCGAAGCTCAAGGGGTAAATAGGAGTTGTCTTCTCCTTCTGAATCCCCCTCAGAATAGATATATTCCTCTCGATTACAATCCGAAATGCGTGGATGTGGGGGCTGCCTTTGCACCTACCATGGAGCGACGTCTACATGAAATTTTATTGCCACACAAGGCTCGTCTCTTTTGCTCTACATGTTCAGTTCCATTGTTTACAATAATTGTCATGCATAGGAATAAAACATAGTGAGATTATGTAAGGAGTGCATGCATAAATCCAGAGTGATGGTAGCAACCTGTGGATAGACCCAAAACCAATAATAGCAGGCAGATAATGGCTTTAGTTAAAAATACAAATAATGGCTTCTTTACTGTTTTTTTCCCACCCAACATGACACTCATAGTAGACACCGGAGATTAACCAAATAGTAGATAGATACTATTGATTGCAGCCCCGATATGTACCCCACAACCATTTAAAAACTCAAGGTTGACCATTAGTTTGGAGCTGACTCAGAGTCAAATCCGTAGCATGTACTATTAAGTAGCATGTACTATTAAGCGATGCATAACGTAAGCAGACACGAAAGAGTGCGACCTCTCTTGCGGACCCATGTAGTCCTCGAGGTCATCTGCTCGGTTGATGATGGTAATGCAGTTTTCATGGCTTCCGACGGCGGGGAAGAAGATCTGAGGCGGCGAAAGACAGTCTAGAAGCCAGATCCCTGCCGTGCTGTACCCTTCTGTCGTTGGAGCAGCTGAGCTGGGGTGGAAGACGGTGCAGCAGGAGCGGGACAAACCACGCAAGGTTTTATTTGACAACTATCTGTAAGAGAAGTAATTCTGTAAGGGCTCGTTTGAATTGGAGGATTCCAACAATGCAGGGATAGGAAATAGACAGGAATAGGATAGGAATGTACGTGCAAAACAGAGAATTTAAAAACACAGGATTTCTGCCAATCTGGATGTTTGATTCACAACAATTAATTGGAAGATCATAGGATGCAAAGAAGCATGCTGAGATTAAGTCAAACCACAAGAAAATGTACGGTTATAATGCTATTATGCTACTATCTCTTAGTGTTGTGCTTCACGAATAGGAATTTGAAAAAGAGGACAAGTGAAAATTAAAATTCATATGTTTTTTCTTTCAAGGAGACACTAAAGGAAAAAATCCTACAGTTTTCCTTTGCTCCATTCCTTTGAACCAAATTCATGAATAGTAGTACCATAGGAAACCTTCCAATTCCTATGTTTTTCATTCACTTTTCCTTTCAAGCACTAGCAATTTTAGTAGGCAGGCTTGAGTAAGGAAAAACCTACACTAAAAAAATGTTTTTGTGCTACTTCTATTACTTTGGACCTAGGCCACTGCCCTACTAGCTCAACTCCTAGTGCCATCAACAAATGCACAGCTCAAACGCGTAGAGATAAATAATGATGGCATTCAAGAGAGTCCATCACGGAAAGCTAAGTTGCCTGATACCTCATTGCTTGTCATATAGTAGGATAAAATAATCGTATTTCTCGTTACTACGTGTGCTCAGTGGACAATATATATAATAAGTAGAGTAAAAAAGAGATGCAACAAGTGTACAACCTCTTTGGTGAATCCATGTCAATCTCAGCGTGATTGGGTTGGCCAGTGAGGATGCTCTAGCTGACTTGGCTGTCGGAGGAGGGGAAGAAGATCTTAGGCGTCTGGAGATGGAGCCCGAGGTACTGCTCCGTTGTGATGGAGGGTTTCGTCGTTGGAGCAGCTCCGGTGAGTTGTACAACACCAAGGCTGAAGCAGGACAAGAGAGACAATGTTAACCTGAGTGGAATTCTAATAGCATCTCCAATACATGACGTAAAATACATAACCACAAAGTGATAGATGTAAAAAACATCAGCCGCTCATCTCTGAACTTAACTGTCGAAACTGAACTTAACTGACGAAACTGAATTTTGCTGTCGAAACTGAATTTTGATGTCGAAACTGAACGCACTAGCAAGGTGAGGCTACACGTTGGTCGACTGACTTTTTCATCTCTGTCTTTCGATTTTGCAGCCGTTGGATAGGAAATCAAGGGCCAGCCACCATCGGCCAAACAGCAGCCCCCCGTCGCCTGCGGCCGACGGTGCGCCGCCCCACCCGCCACGAAAACACTCACCACCGCCGGTCCGCCGCCGCCCCGGCCATCCCTCTAGCCCCCCCCCCCCCGTGCCGAGCTTTTACTCTGGTGATCCCCACGCCACCTCCCCGCCACCACCGGTAACCATCGCCCCCACCCTGAACCCTAAGATAGATAGTGGGGTATCTCTCCGGTGAGCCCCCCTCCCCGCTGCGGCTGGTTCTTACTTCACCCCGGCGAGCGCCCCCACCCCCTGAAAATCGACTGACCCAAAAGTCGATTCAGTCGACTGAAGTGTAGCTAAATCAGAGCAGCATCGCAAGCAAGAGCAAGAGCGAGAGCACCAGCGTGAGCAAGAGCAATAGTAAGAGCAGACCAGGCAGGGGACCAAGAGCAAGAGCAGACCAGCAGCGCAAGCAAGAGCTAAAGCAGCAACAGCTCCTACTGATGTGGACGTCACCGCCGAGGGAGCGACGCCGTGGAGGAAGTGGTCGGTGACGCCGCCATGGATGGAGTCGCGCCGTGTCGGCTTGAGACCGAGTGACGGCAGCACCGTGACATCGAATCAAGAAGAAAATGCGGCGATTAGTGTACACCCTCTTTGGTGGCGCCGATTAGGCTGCAGCTTCATCCGAGGAAACGGTGATGATGATGCTCTTCCGGTGGTGCAGGTGAAGACGGTGGTGTGGGAATGGAGGTGGCGCAAAAGACGAGGGAAACGTCGGGGCAGCTCCTTGGTGGAGGACGGGGTGGCTAAACCGGCGGGACAACGAGATTGACGACGAACCCTCATCCTGTAGGTGGATGAGGGACGTCGAGGTGTTGCTGTGGACGACATCGTCGGGGAAGAGGCTTCGGCTGGGTGGCGGACGGAGCAGGGTGTGGGGCTTCGTTGCGGGTTTTCACGGCCTTGGTGTACGAATGGGTGGGTGGATGGGATGGCAGTGGGGAACCATGGCTTAGGTACGTGCTTGTCCAAAATGTGGGGTAAGTTATGAAAGTACCCCCACCGATTTGAGGCGGTTCTTTCGGTTCAGGGGTACCACGGGCATTTCGCGTGTCGGGATTTCACAGAAGGTGGGAGTTTTCTCGCATGTTGTAATTTCGGAATAGCAAGGCGCGGGTTGAGATGGAGGGAGTTGTCGGAGCACAACGAGACAAAGATATATCTTAAATATTTCGGGCTAACAAGGTGCGGGTTGAAATTTCCGGACAAGCCTAACGTGTACTATACCAAATCAATGCGCACTACAAATGAGATTCAGAACTTTGAATTCATGTTATGTTCAATTAAAATATTTCTCTACGTGTATAATGCATGAAACCTACTACTCAAATGAACGTTTTAGTGCATTCCAAACGTATATAATACCACTTCAATATGAACTAAATTTGAATTCGTTTCTCTATTTGAATAAGATCTACAGTAATGATTGTTGTGAAGTCAAAGCATTTGAATTCGTTTCTCTGTTTTAATAAGATCTACAATCATCATAAACCATCGTTTGTGTATTATCTTCACAGCACACCACATGATTAGTCTCGAGTTACATATGAACTATGTGTACTATATGAACTCGAACTCGATTTTTTGAATCCACTTTATGTTGATTTCAAATCACATTACATTTCTAGCTCTAGCTAGATCTTCATAATCTAAACCATGTCTCATATGTATAATGTGTTTATCACATTGTGTATGGTGCCCCACCCCCTACGCCTACAAGTATTTAGATGTGACTTGCAAACACCACACATTACCAAAAATTCAACTAAAATGTGAGAATGTTCGATATATAGTATTGTTTAGATTGTTCGATATTTAGTTGTAAGCTGCAAACGCCACACATTATCACAAACTCAAATAAAATGTGAGATTGTTTGATGTATAGTATGGTTTAGATTGTTCGACATTTAGTTGTGAGTTGCAAACGCCATGCATTATCACATTATGGTATAACATGTGCACAACACGTGTATCACCGCTATAGTCATGCATGCATATGTTTAAAACACTATGATCTCCTATTCAAATATATGAATCCGCTTTCATATCAAATTATGATCTTTGTTAGTCTCTTACTCCCACACAATCCTCTAACCTTTGTAGCTACCACTAACTTTCTCTCATGCATGAACACACCCTCCTCGCCCTCCCCCTCCCTTGGCATTCTATCCGCCGGGCACATTCATTTTTTTTCTTTAGGTCATTCTCCTAGAGTCTCCACAACTCCTTTCCGACACACATCGATCGATAAACCTCTCCAGCGATGCCTGCCTACAACATACACACGCACCTTCAATCTCCTCCTTTATGTGTCCTTGCTTCGTGTCTCTCATACGGTCACACACACGTGTAAACTCTCGCCCCTCTTTTCATCGATCTCACAACCGCACACTCCTCCCCCTATCTAGCTAGTAGCTGGGCCTCTCGCACCACCTCCTAGCTCCATTCTCTCTGTCTATCCATCTCACTGGGCCTTATTTGCCTATAACAAATGGACGTACACTGACCGATCTCCCGCTATACATATATCTAGCTAGGTCCTTATAACTCATTTTTACCCACGCGTCTATCGATCTACCTCATTAGTTATGTCTCTCCCTTCCTCCGACAAACAATAATTGATCTACCAATCTAGTTAGGTTTGCTTACCAAACACATGGTTCCCCTTCATCATCCATGGATGCGTCCCGACAGATCTATCACGCACAGGCACACACAGAAACACATCCCCACTCTTATTGATAACATTGCAGTTCCACCCTCAGTTCGTCTAGTAGGCCTCTCCCACCATCTTTGAGAAGCAACTACATCACCCATCCATCACTCTACCCCTCTCCCTCCCTCTCCTCTCTCTCTCTCTCTGTCCCATCATATTTCCCAATCCTTCAGTTATGTATGGATGTCGACCGATCTCCCTCAAGACATAGCTAGGTCTCTCTTTCTCAACACATATACAAGTCGTTCTACCTCTATAGTTAGGCCTCTGCCTACCCCTCCCCCCTCCCCCCACACACACCGATACATCGAGCGCTCTAGTCATGTCTCCCTGCCACACACAAACTTGACATGTGCCCTCTGACGTTCCAGTAGGTCAGTCCCCCTATATCTTTGACTTGCACACACACACAATTTCGATGGCTCTCTTCATCGATCTCGCACCCACCCACTTGATCCTCTCTTCGACTCTATCGATATCTATGACCCCTCCATCTCTTCTTGTGGATTGCCTGACCCTCTATATATGATATGGATAGGCCTCCATTTCACACACATTGCATGCGAAATTTTGTTTGAGATGTCACCGACACATATTCCCACAAATACATTCATGAAATCAACCCTCACGCCACCCCACCCCAAAACAAAAAACACTCATGAACACGGTTTGTATTCTCACACACACCCACGTAGGTGGGGGACATGCACGAAGAGAAGAGGTGCATGCACAGCGCACGTACTCCCGTCTCTTTCCCAACCAAACCCGCGTGGGTACACGGTGGAGCTCATTTCTGTATGAAAAAGGCAGCCGACGTGGTAATTTGGCACGTGTACTGGTTGTCCACTTGGTGGAGGGAGGATCATCTACCACGGGTGAATAAACAAATTGCTACTTGACGCGTTATGTTAAAAAAGAGGCAAACCATGTGGGGCCTACCTTAGAGGCAAGGCTCTATACACTGGAGTACTTTTCATGTGTCCCGTCAACTCGCAGAACGAGGATAAGCTTGCTTAGTACGCTGTCTCCCCCGCCCACGGGCGTGGTGGCTGGCATGATGAGGTGAAGCTTGCTTAGTACTATCCGCCTTACGCCCGCTCCCTCGCCCATGCACGCGGTGGCTCGCGGGACGAGGAGAAAATTTTTCTACTCCCTCCATTTACTCCTCGTCCCTACTACCTTGGTTATAGAGATTATATCATATTGTTTGGAATATATATGTCCTTTAGTAGATTTCAATATGAACTACTAGTACATACTCCAAACACTGATGTATATAGACGTATTTTAGAGTGTAGATTCACTCATTTTGCTCTGTATGTAGCACTCTCCCTCGCCCCTCGACCCTCGCCCACGTGGTGGACGTGCAACAATTCATTCGGTCTCATATAGACAGAATGATATATACTGCACTACCATTATTGCTCGACTCCCTGAAGAGGCGAAGAGCCAATCGCAAGGTTAATATTTTGGAGATGCCAAGCGCAAGGTTATAGGAGAACGAGTAGTAGGTGCCGCGTCATTTATAAATAAAGTTTTTTTTTCTTTAGTGGCACGTACGCAATATGATAGGTTCATATGGAGAGAAAAGGAAACCACTCCACTATATACATAGTCAGGACGGGCCAGCCTACACGATTGCTCTCTTCACACTCTCTCGAACAAAACGACTGTGGCCACATCTTTAGCATCCCGACGGATCACGTCCGCCGGGGGAAGGGGTGGATGCTTAGTGTAGATGCGGTCACCGACGGCGAAAACCCACTATCGGCACGTCCCGATCAAGGGTCCCCACCGTTCTCTCTCACAAAGCCGGTGAGGTTGCCTTCGTCCCTTGCTCACTGCCGCGACATGGGCAATTGCCACCTCCCGCCGCCCTCCTCAAGGTTGAGCTATGTCCCTCAGGTACAACTCCATCTACAGCCGGCTTGCACCACTGCTCCAGCTGCCCTCATCACTTCATCTGGATATTTCTCTACTTCTTTGCCCCGCACATACCTCTATTGGCTTCTACGTACTGTATTTGTGATGAGTTTATGTCTCATAAACTAGTCCTAGTAATCTTATTCTAATCACGCTTCTTCAATTTCTTTGCCACAGGGATGCTCATCTCGATTTTGGTGAAACTGCACAAAATGTTCCGATGGTCAAAAGGTTGCAAACTTCATTTCTTAGGAAGCTCGAAAGTTGCTAGCAAATTGAAGCCTGGTTAGGGTTCACGGCTCAAGGGCTAGGGACCGCATGGATCATTTTTTCTTTAGTTGCCTCTGTTCCAAAATAAGTGTCAACTTTAGTAGTAGTACAACTTTGTACTAAAGTTTGCATAAAGTTGAGACACTTATTTTGGAACGGAGGGAGTACATATTTGCTATGATCTGTCAATCATTGAGATGCAATAGCATGCATGTTAGTCTCCTTTGTATTTGATGAAATGTCACAACGGGCAACCTTGGACGCAAGATACATGTAACAGAAGCTGGAAGCTTCATAGCATTGTACAAATTTATCTCGCTAATAAATTATAGTACGTACTATACTAAATATAAGTCTTTGTAGAGATTTCAACATGAACCACATGCGGATGTATATAGATGCATTTTAAGTGTAGATTCATTCATTTTGTTCCGTATGTAGTTCACCTAGTGGAATCTCTACAAAGGCTTATCTACTAGTAATATCTAGCCCCCACTACTAGGAATTATCTATCCTCTCCTTGAGCCACATCATCAAAATTAATGTAGCCGTTAGATGAACTAAATCAGTCCATAATAGCCGTCTAATCTAGACGTTGAGAGGCTCTGCACTAAGCCACATGCAAGCATGCAGAAATACCGTGGCATGCATGTGAGTGTGTTTTAAATCACATCAACATGTCTGCACGCAAGCATGCACCGGTAGCATGCATGTAAGTGAGCTTTTAAGTCCCATTAACATGTCAAAAATAAAAATATAATCCCATTATGCAGTAGGAGTTGGCTGATCTTTTTTCCTTACGTGGGATGATCTAAATGATGATGGGAGTTTTTTTAGTTTGGCTACCACATTTATCATGCAGTTATAGAGTTTTTTTAGTTCTATGAAATCAATAATTTTACGCAGAGAGATATACGGCTGTTCCGCGGCAATGCGCGGGGACTCATCTAGTATTTAGGAACAGAGGGAGTACTATGTAAAGAGTTAGGTGTCGCACGGTGTCCAGAAAATATGGTGATACTGTGAGCTGGGCCATGTAATCACTGAGCCTGCGTGTTTTCACTGCTCTTGCACTCCTCCGCTGTAAGAATGGAGAAAATTGTAATCTAGTAGTACTACCTCCTTTCGCCGAAAGCGTGGGACATCCAACAGTCCTACCACCTCAGTAATAAAGACCAATGAGCCGTCAAATCACATAGACCCAGCAGTAAGTTGGACGGACGAAGCAACCGTCACTCTTGCGCCAGTGAGAGGTCGCGTCCGCTCTGCCCGGGCATGAATGTGGCACCGATTCTTTGGAGCGGCGCTGACCGTTTTGGGCGGGAAGCGCGCGCGGGCGATGGAGGGGCTTTGGGTGGGCAAGGCTGGTCAGGAGCGGGCGTGGCAGCTGTCCCCTTGTCCCTACCGGATACGCCCAGAAACGAGAGGATGCACCGACTCTCATGGCTAAAATCGTACACTACACACCATCTCTCTGTAGTAGGTCGATATGTCGCTCTCTCTAACACACACATGTTGTTAAACACACACACGCACACGCACACGCACGCACCATGGTCCCGCTGCACCTTCTAACGTGACTTATTACACCTAGACGGAGGGAGTAGTAAGTACGAGATATGGTGGCACACTGACTTAGGTCGAATACAAGTGCCCAAAATTGTGTGCATGCTATAATAAGGATTCACTTAAAATAGTACGTGAGCGAATAGAGGGATCAATTGGACAGTGTTCTCGAGCAGTAGCGAGATGTGAGAGGTAAGATACACCGCTGGAGCTTTTAATTTTTCTTATTAATTTGTTTGTTTCACCCTCTGACTGGTGGGACACAACGTACTACGTGGAGAGAGGTAAGGTTACTAAGGCTGCATTATTTCTGCATTACTGTGGATAGTCTTACCACCAAAGCCACATGACACGATTATGATTTAAGTCCAATGACTCCAACACACAAAAAAAACACGACATGCTTGTCACACAAATGCAGGAATGTATAAAAGGTTATTTTCCTCTCATTGAACATAATGGGAGGGTTGTGTAGTTGGTTAGCCTGTTCGCTCATCAAACTTGAGGTCTCAGGTTCGATAACTACACTTGAGCATAATTTGTGCCAGGAGGATTCTTTGACTGGTCAAAATGGATGGATACGGAGCTGGTTTACATGCTTCACACTCTCTCTCCAGTATATATATACACGTTGGAGCCTCAACGCTTGTAGTTGCTCTCTTCACACTCTCTCACCCTCTCCAGATCTAAACAAGACTTCGTTGGCCTCTCTCTCCCCTCACTGCTGCTCAAAGAGCCGGCAGGATCCGTCCGCCAGGAAGGGAAGGAGACTTAACGCTGTCGCCGTCGGCGAGGGAGGGAATCCACTACTGGCGCAACTGTTCACTTTCACCCACCAGCGGCGGTGCGGGAGGGCCTCCGACCCCTTCTTCTTCACCGTCGTCCCGTCGCCCACCGAACCACGCCCCAAGAACCTTAAGGTATAATTTAGTTATTCCACATGCATTGCTCTAGCTGCATGTATACCATGAATCTAGGACGTGGTTCAAAGAGGAAAGGAGTGGGTGAAAGTAGTGGGAAAAGTTTTAGAGCATGAATCTAGGACGTGGTTCAAAGAGGAAAGGAAGGGGGAAAGTTGTATAGCATGAATCTAGGACGTGGTTCAAAGAGGAAAGGAATGGGGGAAAGTAGTGGGGAAAGTTGTATCGCATAAATCTAGGACGTGGTTCAAACAGGAAAGGAAGGGGCGAAAGTACTAGTACAGACTGGCTATCCAGCACCTACATTGGTCGAAAAGGGAAAACAATGACAAACGCAGTACGCACATATGTAACAAATTTATTTTTTGTCTTGGGGGACAAGGCTATAGAGTTTGAGCAGGACTAGGTTTGCTGCGCTCACATAGGGAGAGGTGTCTAAAGATAACAAAACTGGGACCAACATAAATATGCTCCGTGGTTGTTTGTTCTTTTTTGCAATAGACTGTGCATGACCATAGTACATCGGTAGATGCACATGGTGCTGGTGCGCCCACTGTCCCGTGCAACTCTTTAGCTATTGTTAATCTAAGGCCCTGTTTGGTTAAAAAATCCCTAGTCCCTACCTGCTTGGTTCCAGGGACTAAACATGGACTAGAGGTTATTAAATGACATGCTAAAAGATCATGTTACCCCTAGTAATGAACTAATAGAGACAAGGTGCGATGCGTGGCAGGGGCAACTGTTGGAAAAAGTCCAAAAAAGACTCCCTCGGGGTCTTCTTTCTTTAGTCCCAAATGCCCACTTTTAGTCCCTAAAAGTCCCTCCTGTTTGGTTTAGATGGGACTAACACGGAGTTTTTTTAGTCCCTACACCAAAATGTACCTGTAAACAAACACCCTCTAATAATGCCGCTGGAAAATTGATGCAATGCCATAGTTAAAAGCAAATTACATGTTTAACGAATTTTATTGTTAATATAATCTCTATGTTAATATTAATCAATGCCACCGTTTGAGAAATGCTACTGTCTTGCTTTCTTTCCCATTTAGATAAGGCAGATGCTTCTTTTTGTTGGCTTCTGTGTCATCCATCGTTATTGACCACTAGTTGTTTCCTTTGCACCTCTGTGTAAACAGGGTTATCTACTTCACCTTGTTGCCATTGTGACCTTTTGTTGCACTGCACAAAACACTTTTGTTTTAAGAGTGTTTTGTGCAGTTCAACCAAAATGTCACACCGAGAATGTTGCTTGACTTCTTGATCTTAGTGGAACTGCACAAGAGGAGATCTTACTTCCTATCCGTTTTGGAAAATTTGGTTCAGATCTTCTTATTGTGAGTTGTTTGAATTCCACATCATGAGAGGTCAGTACTAGCCTTCTTTCACATGATTCTATAGTGTGCTTTCATATGTTGTGCTACTTGTATGGTAATGTTGCTTGATTTTAGTGAACTACACAAATAGAGACAAGACTTCCAATTTGTATGTGCACCGTGATATCCCATTGAGGTAAGATAAGGATATTTCACAACTGTTGGCCTGTATTTTGCCACTTTCATCAGAAAATTAATGTCATTGTTTAGTGCTATACTTGTGCTCCCTAATTTACATGCCAAATCTTACATTGAAGGCGAAGCTTGCCTATTATTGAACCAAGTGAAGAAGGGGAAGAACAAGCGGAAGAAAAACAAAAATTAACTCCCGGTGCTGTAATGAAGCACTGGAACTGTGATGACACAAGTAATGATATAGTTTTGCATCTTAATTTCTTGCTATGGCTAGAACGAGCAATTGTTTTGCCATTGATTTGATGCCACTCTTAATGTAATACGTAATTATCTCTACTTGTGCAAACAAGGATCTTCGTTGAAGATACCATATATTTTAGTGGAACTGCACAAGAAGATCTTGGAAACATTAAACTAATCGAGGAGTATATAGTAAGCATGGCCACCACAGTAGATAGCAACAGATGGTTCCGGAGAAGTGCTTCATCTGTATGCTCTACACAATAAGACTCCTGACAAAGGTTGGTACTCGCCCACTGATTTCATCCATATGATTGAGCTTTATCATCTCTATTGGTGTTGTGCTACTGTTTAGATACTGTCATGAAAAAGTGGTATTGTCCTTGAGAAGTGCTTCATCTGTGTTGTTTTAAATATTTCCTTTCCTTTTTTTCGAGCAAACAGGGATGCTAGCATGTAGTTATCCTCTTGTCTTTGCACAACAGGATCATCTTCCTCTGAAGAAGAATATGGAGTAGGTGAAGTGACTAGTTATGATTATGCCAGGATGAAGAAGCCCTCTCTATCTTCTCATCAGAAGGAGCAGTTGAAGGATGGTTACATTACTCCCCACAATATCAAACTAAATTCAGCTCAGAAGGACTGACAAATCTCCATTTTTTTGTTGTGATGCGCGAGTACAATGTTGTTCTAGGATTCTTTCTGGTGAGTTCCATTTTTCTAAAAGTGTGCTCTACATGGACCATGTAGGTGCCTGTTTAAACTGTCAATTCATAGTACATTTTGCTTTATACTAACCACTTTTTTTGTATTTGTGCAAACAGGGGTGCTCAGCTTGATTTCAATGGGAACTGCACAAAATGTTCATGAATACATCGAATCATTCGTTTCTACCACAAGAAAGGAGGTGCCGATAAGTTCAAGGCGTTGCAACATATAAGGGCGAAATCATACAAGCTACGCGCGAATTTGGTTGATTTTGGTGGAACTACACAAAAAGAACAGCTGGTTTATTTAGCACGAGGTGCCATGTCAATGTCCGAACTGATGGCAAACCCTGCCCATTCCACAATCGTAGGCATTTGATATTTTGGTATGGGACAACCTTGTCAAATTTTGCTCATTGATTTTAGCAAGACATGTGTTTGATATTTTCGAATGGGACGCCCTTTGCTCTCAGCAGCGTCGATCAATTTTTTCTTTATTCTTTAGGTGTGAAGTAAATATTGCCTCTGACATGTGAGTCGCTGAGATGCATAATCATCGATTGTTTTGAATGTTCTCTATGAATTACCAGACCTGTGTGTTTGATTGCAATGTACAGAAACGCTAAAAAGCTGCTCAAACTCTTTGTACTCCTTCTGTTCCTTTTTACTTTGCACATTGTGAAAGTACATACTTTTTTCTATAAGATTGGTCAAAGTAGAGATACTTTGACTGCAGACAAAACTTGTATGCAGACTAGAAAGGACCGGAGGGAGTACATGTGAAACTGCTGCAAACGAGGTGATCACCTTGGGAATAATGCTAGTACGTATTGTTTTGCATGTTCATCCAATGCCAGTGATACAGGAATTCAAACTAATCGAAATAAATTCATTCATACACGGTCAGATTTCATATAAACATGTCGGATTTCGTTACATTTCATACATTCTTCAACTAAAAAGGGGTGCGCTGGAGGTATAATTAATTAACCGAAACTACCCACCTGTGTCCCGCTCAGCCGAACAGAAGCTTCAGTGTCTTAACTACAGGTGCAGTTGCGTAAGTGACATGTGGCCTGTTGGGACCACATGTCAGTCAGCCAACTGCACCAGCAGTTAAGTAGATGCAGTGTTCTTCTCCAACACAGCTCTCTGACTCCACGTCACCGCCAAGAAGCTAATCGGCCATCAATGGTCAACCCGCCTAGCTTGGCTTCAACCGGAGGGTAGCAGCGGTGGCCTTACTTGGACCCGAGCGGCGGCAACCTACCGTGTTCTACTCTTCCTCGTTTTCTGTGTGGCGCGGCCTCGTTGGCAGCGGGGCGGGGCCTCGGCGGAGCCGGCAATGTCCTCTGTCTCGTTGTCGGTGGGCGGCGCCTCGGCGTAGCGGTGGAAATCCTCCCCTCGTTGCTGGCAGGGTGGGGCCTCAGCTGAGCCGCCGATGTCCTCTGCCTTGTTGTTGGCGGGGAGGGGCCTCGGCGGAGCCGGCGGTGTCCTCTGCCTCGTTATTGGCGCCGCGTGGTCTCGGCGAAGCAGGGCCTCGTCGACGCCAGCGGAGCGGGCACTCGTCGGAGCCGACATTGTCCTATGCCTCGTCCTCAGTCTCGCCAAACAGTGCCTCGCCCGCTTCATCGCCCTCTTTGTAGGCGGCCGCAGCCTCCGCCACCTGCATGCGGTACCGCCATCGCTCGAGGCGGCCCTCGCGGGTGGATCGATACGAGTCGAGCAGCGCCCCCTGCTCCGCCCGCTCTGCGGCAATCTGCTCCTCCGCCTGTAGGTGCTCCTGGAGGAGATGGTGGTTGTAGGCGGCGTCGGCCTGCGCCTCCCGGAACTGCTCCTCACGCATCTGCCTCACTGTGTCCATATATTGGGCACGGGCCTCGCCGATGGTCATGGTGCAATGCACCGGTGAGGATGGCGCGGAGGAGGGGGTTGGCACCGGATCATCGACTACCATGTTCTCCATTGGGATGTCTGATACGTCTCCGTCGTATCTATATGTTTTGATTGTTCCATGCCAATATTCTTCAAGTTTCATATACTTTTGGCAACTTTTTATACTATTTTTGGGAGTAACATATTGATCCAGTGCCCAGTGCTAGTTCATGGTGGTTGCATGTTATATGTTTCGCAGAAAATCAATATCAAACAGAGCCCAAACGGGATAAAAACGGACGGAGAATTATTTTGGAATATTTGTGATTTTCCGGAGGAAGAATCAACGCGAAATGGTGTGTGAGGTGGCCACGGGACAGGGGGGCGCGCCCACACCTCCTGGACGTGCCTGGCACTCTCGTGGGCCACCCGTAAGGAGGTTGATGCCCTTACTTTGCCACAAGAAAGGTAATTTTATGAGAAAAATCTGGGCGAAAGATTCACCCCAATCGGAGTTATGGATCTCCGGATATTAAAGAAACGGTGAAGGGGTAGAATCTGAGAGCGCAGAAACAGAGAGATAGATCCAATCTCGGAGGGGCTCTCGCCCCTCCCAAGCCATGGGAGCCAAGGACCAGAGGGGAAACCCTTCTTCCATCTAGGTAGAAGGTCAAGGAAGAAGAAGAAGAAGGGGGGCTCTCTCCCCCTTGCTTCCGGTGGCGCCGGAACGCCGCAGGGGGCCATCATCATCACCGCGATCTTCACCAACACCGCTGTCATCTTCACCAACATCTCCATCACCTTCCCCCATCTATATCCAGCGGTCCACTCTCCCGCAACCCGCTGTACCCTCTACTTGAACATGGTGCTTTATGCTTCATATTATTATCCAATGATGTGTTGCCATCCTATGATGTCTGAGTAGATTTTCGTTGTCCTATCGGTGATTGATGAATTGCTATGATTGGTTTGAGTTGCATGTTTTATTATTGGTGATGTCCTATTGTGCCCTTCGTGTAGGGTTTGCAATATGTTTATGATTTGCTTATGGTGGGTGGCGTGAGTGACAGAAGCACAGACCCGAGTAAGTAGGTTGTTTGCGTATGGGATAAAGGGGACTTGATGCTTTAATGCTATGGTTGAGTTTTACCTTAATGAATCTTTAGTAGTTGCGGATGCTTGCTAGAGTTCCAATCATAAGTGCATATGATCCAAGTAGAGAAAGTATGTTAGCTTATGCCTCTCCCTCAAATAGAATTGCAACAGTGATTACCGGTCTAGTAACATAGTCAATTGCTTAGGGACAATTTCACAACTCCTACCACCACTTTCCCACACTCGCTATATTTACTTTATTGCTTCTTTATCTAAACAGCCCCTAGTTTATATTTACGTGCTCTTTATTATCTTGCAAACCTATCCTATCACACCTACAAAGAACCTCTAGTTTCATACTTGTTCTAGGTAAAGCGAACGTCAAGCGTGCGTAGAGTCGTATCAGTGGCTGCTAGGACTTGAGAGAGTATTTGTTCTACCTTTAGATCCTCGTTGGGTTCGACACTCTTACTTATCGAAAGAGGCTACAACTATCCCGTATACTTGCGGGTTATCATTGTCGTCATCCTCCGGCTGGCTACCGGCTAGCCGGTCGGCAGCAATGGCTGCCATCTCCTTGTGGTCAGTCGTTCGCTCGCCCCGAAAAGCGCTGGAGCGTGAGCAAGCCATGGTGGGCAGTAGTGGTGTGGACATGAGAAAGGGAACGGATGCGGATGACTGCGGCTATGGTCGGCGCAGCAGTTTACATAGCAATGGTGGGCGGCGGAGGGACGGACGTGTGGCGTCGGAGTAGCCGCCTCGTCAACTGCGTATCATTATTGTGGGCGGCAGATGGATGGACAGACGGCACTTGCGTTGTTTGAAGGCGGAGCAATCACCTGCACCGGGAAGCGGGGTGGGCGGCGCTGACTGTTTCGGGCGGAAAGCGCGCGCGGGCGAGGAGATGACTTTACTTGGAGAGGATGACAATGGGGACCCACCAGGGCCATAGCCTCATGTACGCAAGTGTATATATATATATATATATAATTTTTGTTGCTTCCTCCTGGTTTCCTCACATCACGGTCCCACACCATTGTCAACCTATGTAGTCAATAAACGAGAGAATTGCACAAGAAGCGGCCGACAGCTGGGACCAAGAAGCTCGAGCAGTATTCGTGTTTTTGAGGTGTGAGCACTGCAGAGTTTTTCGATGTTTAGCCCAGATATTAATTTTTCTCCTCTGAACAACAACGAAAACATCGCTGCAGGTATTAACTGGGTGAGCTGTGGCCCGTCTAGCCCAGGCCAGATATAATTTTTTTTCAAACTGAAAATGGCTAGCCCAGCTATACTTTTTTTAGGAATACACGGGCAAGGTCAAGTTGTTATTCTCCGCCCCGCTGGGCTGCAAATCTTTTCTAGGAGGGATGCATTAGGCTTAACAAGAAAATGGGTTTTATGAAATAATAAATGGGATGTAATTATAAAAACTGGGCAGTAACTATAAAAAAATGCACCAAACACGTAATTACTTTATAAAATATTATTTTTGTATACTGAAAATTTTAATTTCATTAATTGTTGCGAGCACAATGTTTCGTTGGATTTTTACGTAATATAAATTTATATTGAAATTGTATTTAATCTGACTAGAAATTTCGGGATAAAAATATTTCGGATCCCATCAAAATGTGGGAAATTTTATTGAATTCTGTTTTGAACGGTTGGTTGAAGTGGGTTGTACTTTTAACAAACTGTAAATGGGATGTAGTAAATTCCATTAGAATTCAAAAATGGGCTGCACATTCTTACAAATCTCAAATGGGCTATAAGTTCTCTGCCACACACTTGTGGCCTTACTAAGTTGACGCGTCCCCTAGAAAAAAGAGAGTTGAAGCGTAAGGCTTTGTCAACTTATAGTCAACACACTGTTCTAGCAGCAGTGGCTGTTGGATGTCCATCCAACGGATGCCGTGCTTCTTCTTCAATCTCGGATATTCTAGCTTCACCCGCCCAAAAAATGATTCCTCCCCCTGATATTTGGGGTGCACAATTTTGGAAGCTGACCTGTGGGCCTACTAAGTTGACGCATACCAAGGGCAACTTAGTCAATATAAACGATTCTAGTCGCAGTGACCGTACGATGTCCATCGAACGGTCGTCGTGCTTCTTCAACCTTTGGTCTTCTTACTCTAGCCGCCCAAAGCAGCGCCGGTCATGACGCCTGCTCCTGCCTCCCGTGGACGGCTATGCAGCCGCCGAGGCCTCACCGCTCCCTACTACTCCCACCGCTGGCCAGGCCATCCCTCCACTCACCCACATTCCCTGTTATTCTGCGGCGACGGCAGCCTCACACCGCAGCCAAACCAGTGAACCCTCGTACTCCTCTCCGCGTGGGCATCCACTGTCGCGTCTTACCCGGCTCTGCATCATCCCCTTCCTAGGCCTCGCCGTCGTATACTGCCGTGGTGCTCTCGGTGCGGCATGGTCAACGTGGTCAAGGAACGACTTCCATCGGACGTGAACTATGGAGAGGCTAACAGCTGGGTCCACGGCCGCAGCAAGGAAGTGCCTCCTTATTACGCGGAAAATAATGATTCCTCCACCTGACAGCTGGGACCCACCGGACGGGCCACTGTATTTCGTGAAAAAAATGTTTCCCCCTGACTGCTAGGACCCACCAGCTACATCTTTGCATGCAAGGAAGTGCGTCTGGAAAAAAACGATTCGCCCCCCTGACTGCTGGGACCCACCAGCTACATCTTCGCACGCAAGGAAGTGCCCGACAGTCGGGACCCACCTGGTCGAAGCATACGTAGCATTGTCATTCTGGTCGTGAACCTTGATACGTCTCCAACGTATCTATAATTTTTTATTGTTCCATGCTATTATATTACCCGTTTTGGATGTTCATGGGCCTTACTTTACACTTTTATATCATTTTTGGGACTAATCTACTAACCGGAGGCCCAGTCTGAATTGCTGTTTTTTTGCCTATTTCAGTGTTTCGAAGAAAAGGAATATCAAATGGGGTCCAATGAAATGAAACCTTCGAGAGCGATCTTTTTGGAACAAACGTATCCAGAGGACTTGGAGTGGAAGTCAAGAAACAAGGGAGGCGGTCACGAGGGTGCTCGCCACGCCCCCTAGGGCTGGGCGTGCCCCCACCCTCATGGGCCCCTCGAGCATCCACCGACCTACTTCTTCCTTCAATATATACCCATGTACCCCGAAAACATCAGAAGCGACCATGAAAAACTATTTCCACCACCGTGACCTTCTGTATCCGCGAGATCCCATCTTGGAGCCTTCGTCGGTGCTCCGCTGGAGGGGGAATTGATCACAGAGGTCCTCTACATCATCTCCATGGCCTCTCCGATGAGTTGTGAGTAGTTTACCACAGACCTTCGGGTCCATTGTTATTAGCTCGATGGCTTCTTCTCTCTCTTTGAATCTCAATACCAAGTTCTCCTCAATCTTCTTGGAGATCTATTCAATGTAACTCTTTTTGCGGTGTGTTTGTCGAGATCCGATGAATTGTGGGTTTATGATCAAGATTATATATGAGAAATATTTGAATCTCCTTTGAATTCTTTTATGTGTGATTAAGTTATCTTTGCAAGTCTCTTCGAATTATCAGTTTGGTTTGGCCTACTAGATTGATCTTTCTTGCAATGGGCGAAGTGCTTAGCTTTGGGTTCAATCTTGCAGTGTCCTTTCCCAGTGACAGCAGGGGCAGCAAGGCACATATTGTATTGTTGCCATCGAGGATAAAAAGATGAGGTTTATATCATATTGCATGAGTTTATCCCTCTACATCATGTCATCTTTCTTAATGTGTTACTCTGTTCTTTATGAACTTAATACTCTAGATGCATGCTGGATAGCGGTCGATGTGTGGAGTAATAGTAGTAGATGCAGGCAGGAGTCGGTCTACTTGTCACGGACGTGATGCCTATATACATGATCATGCCTAGATAATCTCATAATTATTCGCTTTTCTATCAATTGCTCGACAGTAATTTGTTCACCCGCCGTAATACTTATTCTATCTTGAGAGAAGCCACTAGTGAAACCTATGGCCCCCGGGTCTATCTCTTATCATATAAGCTTTCAATCTACTTTTATTTGCATCTTTTACTTTTCCAATCTATATCATAAAAATACCAAAAATATTTATCTTATCATATTATCTCTATCAGATCTCACTTTCGCAAGTGGCCTTGAAGGGATTGACAACCCCTTTATTGCCTTGGTTGTGAGTTCTTGTTTGTTTATGTAGGTGTGGGACTTTTGAGGAGCCTCCTACTGGATTGATATCTTGGTTCTCAAAAACTGAGGGAAATACTTACGCTACTATTGCTGCATCACCCTCTCCTCTTCAAGGAAAACCACGTAGCAAGAAGGATTTATGGCGCCATTGCCAGGGAGGTCTTCGCTCAAGTCAAGACATGTACCCATCACAAACTTATATCCCTCGCATTACATTATTTGTCATTTGCCTCTCGTTTTCCTCTCCCCCACTTCACCCTTGTCGTTTTATTCGCCCTCTCTTTCCCAATCTCCTCTCTCTTTTGCTTGCCTTTTTGTTTGCTTGTGTGTTGGATTACTTGCCGTGATGGCACAAGATAATACCAAATTGTGTGATTTTTCCAATACAAATAATAATGATTTCCTTAGTACTCTGATTGCTCCGCTTAATGATGTTGAGTCTTGTGAAATCAATGCTGCTTTGCTAAATCTTGTGATGAAAGATCAATTCTCCGGCCTTCCTAGTGAAGATGCCGCTACCCATCTAACCAACTTTGTTGATTTGTGTGAGATGCAAAAGAAGAAAGATATAGATAATGATATTGTTAAATTGAATTTATTTCCGTTTTCACTTAGAGATCATGCTAAAGTTTGGTTTTCGTCTTTGCCTAAGAATAGTATTGATTCATGGAATAAGTGCAAATATGCTTTTATCTCTAAGTATTTTCCTCCTGCTAAGATCATCTCTCTTAGGAATGATATTATGAATTTTAAACAACTTGATCATGAACATGTTGCCCAATCTTAGGAAAGAATGAAATTGATGATTCTCAATTGCCCTACTCATGGTTTGAATTTATGGATGATCATACAAATTTTTTATGCCGGATTGAATTTTGCTTCTAGAAATCTTTTAGATTCGGCCGCGGGAGGCACGTTTATGGAAATCACCTTAGGAGAAGCTACTAAACTCCTTGATAATATTATGGCTAATTATTCTCAATGGCACACCTAAAGATCTACTAGTAAACAAGTGCATGCTATAGAATAAATTAATGTTTTGAGTGGAAAAATGGATGAACTTATGAAATTGTTTGCTACTAAGAGTGCTTCTATTGATCCCAATGATATGCCTTTGTCTGCTTTGATTGAGAATAATAATGAATCTATGGATGTGAATTTTGTTGGTAGGAATAATTTTGGTAACAATGCTTATAGAGGAAACTTTAATCCTAGACTGTTTCCTAGTAATTCCTCTAACAATTATGAAAATTCCTACAATAATTCTTATGGTAATTATAATAAGATGCCCTCTGATTTTTAGAATAGCGTTAAAGAATTTATGATCTCTCAAAAGAATTTTAATGCCTTGCTTGAAGAAAAATTGCTTAAAGTTGATTATTTGGCTAGGAACGTTGATAGACTTTCGCTTGATGTTGATTCTTTGAAACTTAGATCTACTCCTTCTAAGCATGATATCAATGAGTCTCTCAAAGCTATGAGAATTACCATTGATGAGTGCAAAGAAAGAACCGCTAGATTGCGTGCTAAGAAAGATTGCTTTGTAAAAGCATGTTCTTCTAGTTTCCATGAAAATAATGATGAAGATCTAAAAGTTATTGATGTGTCCCCTATTAAATCTTTGTTTTGCAATATGAATCTTAATAATGATGGGACTGGAGATGAGTCAACTTTAGTTAAAAGGCGTCCCAATGATTTGGTAAAAGTGGGATTGGAGAGGTCAAGACTTTAAATAGCATTGAACCCACTATCTTGGATTTCAAGGAATTTAATTATGATAATTGTTCTTTAGTAGATTGTATTTCCTTGTTGCAATCCGTGTTGAATTCTCCGCATGCTTGTAGTCAAAATAAAGCCTTTACCAAACATATTGTTGATGATTTGATGCAATCTTATGATGAAAAACTTAATTTGGAAGTTTCTATACCTAGAAAACTTAATGATGAGTGGGAACCTACTATAAATATTAAAATTAAAGATCATGAGTGTTATGCTTTGTGTGATTTGGGTGCTAGTGTTTCCACGATTCCGAAAACTTTATGTGATATTCTAGGTTTCCATGATCTTGATGATTGCTCTTTAAATTTGCACCTTGCGGATTCCACCATTAAAAAGCCTATGGGAAGGATGGATGATGTTCTTATTGTTGCAAATAGTAATTTGGTTCCTGTAGATTTTATCGTTCTTGATATAGATTGCAATCTTTCATGTCCCATTATTCTTGGTAGACCTTTCCTTAGAACGATTGGTGCAATTATTGATATGATGGAAGGGAATATTAGATTCCAATTCCCATTAAGGAAACGCATGGAGCACTTTCCAAGAAAGAAATTTAAATTACCTTATGAATCTATCATGCGAGCTACTTTTGAATTGAGTGCCAAAGATGGCAATACTTAGATCTATCCTCGCTTTTATGCCTAGCTTGGGGCGTTAAACAATAGCGCTAGTTGGGAGGCAACCCAATTTTTTTTGCTTCTATTTAGTAATAAATTTTTCATCTACCTTCTGTTTAGATGTGTTTTCATGTTTTAATTAGTGTTTGTGCCAAGTAGAACCTATAGGATAACCTATGGTGAGAGTTAATTTGATTCTGCTGGAAAACAGAAACTTTGCGCGCATGAACATAATTTTGGTAATTCACAGGAACGTGCTTTTGCGTTGATTCTTTTTTCTGTAGATAAATAGAAAAATTTCCCAGGACTTCCTATTTTGGTAGTATTTTTAGAGTTCCATAAGTATTCGAGAGTTACAGATTGCTACAGACTGTTCTGTTTTTGACAGATTCTGGTTTTCGTGTGTTGTTTGCTTATTTTGATGCATCTATGGCTAGTATGTAGGGGTATAAACCATAGAGAAGTTGGAATACATTAGGTTTAACACCAGTATAAATAAAAAATGAGTTCATTACAGTACCTTATGTGGTGGTTTTTCTTTCTTGCACTAACGGAGCTTATGAGATTTCATGTTGAGTTTTGTGTTGTGAAGTTTTCAAGTTTTGGGTAAAGATTTGATGGATTATGGAATAAGGAGTGGCAAGAGCCTAAGCTTGGGGATGCCCAAGGCACCCCAAGATATTCAAGAATAGCCAAAAGCATAAGCTTGGGGATGCCCCGGAAGGCATCCCCGCTTTCGTCTTCGTCTATTGGTAACTTTACTTGGAGCTATATTTTTATTCGCCACATGATATGTGTTTTGCTTGGAGCGTCTTGTATGATATTAGTCTTTGCTTTTTAGTTTAACACAATCATCCTTGTTGTACACACATTTTGGGAGAAACCCACTTGATTGGAATTTATTAGAATACTCTATGTGCTTCACTTATATCTTTTGAGCTAGATAGTTTTGCTCTAGTGCTTTACTTATATCTTTTAGAGCACGGCGGTGGCTTAATTTTGTAGAAATTGTTAATCTCTCATGCTTCACTTATATTATTTTGAGAGTCTTTTAGAACAGCATGGTATTTGCTATGGTTATAAAATTGGTCCTAGAATGATGGGCATCCAAGTTGAGTATAATAAAAACTATCATAGAAAGTGAATTGGATGCTATGATCAATTTGATACTTGATAATTGTTTTTGAGATATAAAGGCGGTAATATTAGAGTCATGCTAGTTGGGTGATTATGAATTTAAAGAATACTTGTTTTGAAGTTTGTGATTCCCGTAGCATGCACGTATGGTGAACCGCTTTGTGATGAAGTTGGAGCACAATTTTATTTATTGATTGTCTTCCTTATGAGTGGCGGTCGGGGACGAGCGATGGTCTTTTCCTACCAATCTATCCCCCTAGGAGCATATGCGTAGTACTTTGTTTTCAATGGCTTCTAGATTTTTGCAATAAGTATATGAGTTCTTTATGATTAATGTTGAGTCCATGGATTATACACACTCTCACCTCCCACCATTGCTAGCCTCTCTTGTGCCATGCAACTCTCGCTGGTACCATACACCCACCATATACCTTCATCAAAACAGCCACCATACCTACCTATTATGGCATTTCCATAGCCATTCCGAGATATATTGCCATGCAACTTTCCACCATTCCTCTATATGACACGCATCATCATTGTCATATTGCTCTTTGCATGGTCATGTAGTTGACATTGTATTTGTGGCAAGGCCACCTTCATAATTTTCATACATGTCACTCTTGATTCATTGCATATCCCGGTACACCGCCGGAGGCATTCATATAGAGTCATATCTTGTTTTAAGTATTGAGTTGTAATCTTGAGTTGTAAGTAAATAAAAGTGTGATGATCTTCATTATTAGAACATTGTCCCAGTGAGGAAAGGATATAGAGACTATGATTCCCCCACAAGTCGGGATGAGACTTTGGACTTGTCAAAGAGCCCACCGAAAAAAAAGAAGAAAGGCCAAAAAAGAAAGGCCCAAAAAGAAAAAAAAGAAAAAAGAAGAAAAAATGAAATGAGAGAAAAAGAGAGGAGGGGCAATGCTACTATCCTTTTACCACACTTGTGCTTCAAAGTAGCACCATGATCTTCATGATAGAGAGTCTCCTATGTTGTCACTTTCATATACTAGTGGGAATTTTTCATTATAGAACTTGGCTTGTATATTCCAATGATGGGCCTCCTCAAAATGCCCTAGGTCTTCGTGAGCAAGCGAGTTGGATGCACACCCACTTAGTTTCTTTTGTTGAGCTTTCATACATTTATAGCTCTAGTGTATCCGTTTGCATGGCAATCCCTACTCACTCACATTGATAACTATTAATGGGCATCTCCATAGCCCGTTGATACGCCAAGTTGATGTGAGACTATCTTTCTTTTTGTCTTCTCCACAACCACCATTCTATTCCACATATAGTGTTATGTCCATGGCTCACGCTCGTGTATTGCGTGAAAGTTTAAAAAGTTTGAGATTACTAAAGTATGAAAAATTGCTTGGCTTCTCATCGGAGTTGTGCATGATTAAATACTTTGTGTGATGAAGATAGAGCAACAGCCAGAATATATGATTTTGTAGGGATAACTTTCTTTAGCCATGTTATTCTGAGAAGACATGATTGCTTTGATTAGTATGCTTGAAGTATTACTATTTCTTATGTCAATATAAACTTTTATTCTGAATCATTTGGATCTGAACATTCATGCCACAATAAAGAAAATTACATTGAGAATTATGCTAGGTAGCATTCCACATCAAAAATTCTGTTTTTATCATTTACCTACTCGAGGACGAGCAGGAATTAAGCTTGGGGATGCTTGATACGTCTCCAACCTATCTATAATTTTTGATTGTTCCATGCTATTATATTACCCGTTTTGGATGTTTATGGGCTTTACTTTACACTTTTGTATCATTTTTGGGACTAACCTACTAACCGGAGGCCCAGCCTGAATTGCTCTTTTTTTGCCTATTTCAGTGTTTCAAAGAAAAGGAAAATCAAATGGAGTCCAAACAGAATGAAACCTTTGGGGGCGATCTTTTTGGAACAAAAGTGATCCAGAGGACTTGGAGTGGAAGTCAAGAAACAAGGGAGGCGGCCACGACGGTGCCCGGCGCGCCCCCCACCCTCGTGGGCCCACCGACCTACTTCTTCCTCCTATATATACCCATGTACCCCGAAAACATCAGAAGCGACCACAAAAAACTATTTCCACCGCCGTAACCTTCTGTATCCGCGAGATCCCATCTTGGAGCCTTCGCCGGCGCTCCGCTGGAGGGGGAATCAATCATGGAGGGCCTCTACATCATCTCCAAGGCCTCTCCGATGAGTTGTGAGTAGTTTACCACAGACCTTCGGGTCCATAGTTATTAGTTTGGCTTCCTCTCTCTCTTTGAATCTCAATACCATGTTCTTCTCAATCTTCTTGGAGATCTATTCGATGTAACTCTTTTTGCGGTGTGTTTGTCAAGATCCAATGAATTGTGGGTTTATGATCAAGTTTATCTATGAGAAATATTTGAATCTCCTCTGAATTCTTTTATGTGTGATTAAGTTATCTTTGCAAGTCTCTTCGAATTATCAGTTTGGTTTGGCCTACTAGATTGATCTTTCTTGCAATGGAAGAAGTTCTTAGCTTTGGGTTCAATCTTGCGGTGTCCTTTCCCAGTGACAGCAGGGGCAGCAAGGCACGTATTGTATTGTTGCCATCGAGGATAAAAGATGGGGTTTATATCATATTGCATGAGTTTATCCCTCTACATCATGTCATCTTTCTTAATGCGTTACTCTGTTCTTTATGAACTTAATACTCTAGATGCATGCTGGATAGCGGTCAATGTGTGGAGTAATAGTAGTAGATGTAGGCAGGAGTCGGTCTACTTGTCACGGACATGATGCCTATATACTTGATCATGCCTAGATAATCTCATAATTATTCACTTTTCTATCAATTGCTCGACAGTAATTTGTTCACCCACCGTAATACTTATGCTATCTTGAGAGAAGCCACTAGTGAAACCTATGGCCCCCGGGTCTATCTCTTATCACATAAGCTTTCAATCTACTTTTATTTGCATCTTTTACTTTTCCAATCTATATCATAAAAATACCAAAAATATTTATCTTATCATATTATCTCTATCAGATCTCACTTTCGTAAGTGGCCTTGAAGGGATTGACAACCCCTTTATTGCGTTGGTTGCGAGTTCTTGTTTGTTTGTGTAGGCGCATGGGAATTTTGAGGAGCCTCCTACTGGATTGATACCTTGGTTCTCAAAAACTGAGGGAAATACCTACGCTACTATTGTTGCATCACCCTTTGCTCTTCAAGGAAAACCAACACAAGCTCTAGACGTAGCAAACGTGTACGTACATATTGGTCGATGTAGAGGCGCGCACGTGTCATAGTAGAGGCGCGCATGTAGCATGTACACGTACGTACAATGGCCAGGGTGCAAGAAAGAAAATACGGCCATGTACGTACATACGGGCGGTGTCTCGAACGCCTACTTGTGTATATGTATGGCCAGGGCTCGTGTACATGGCTGGGTCGGAACGGAGAAACTGCGTCGTCGTCGTGTTCATTGGGAGGCAACGGAATGCGTCGTGTTCATGGGGAGGCAACGGAACGCGTGGGAGACAACCGTCTTGGATGGAACAGGCGATGGAAATGAGGCCTGGCGTACCGCAGAACGGAGGAAACGGCCTTGTGTCGACCGGCCATGTTCGAAATGGGATCATGTTCATCGGGAGGGGGTCTGGCGTACCACAAAATGGAGGAAACGGACTTGTGTTGGACCTCCTATGGTTCAAACAGTGTCCTGTTGATCGGGAGGGGTTTGGCGTACCGCAAAACGGATGAAACGGACTTGTGTTGGAGCGCTACGGTCGAAACGGGGGTCCTGTTCATCGGGAGGGGTATGGCGTACCGCAAAATGGGACTCCACGGGATATTGTTCATCTCCATCGTCGACCTCCTCCAGCCTCCACAGGCTACTGTTCATCCACCGTTGACCTCGTCTAGCCTCGACCTGCGACTGTTCATCCACGGGCTCCTATTCATCCAGCCTCCACCGCGCGCCACTCCACCGGCTACTGTTCAACCACCCCTCTCCACGGGCTCCTGTTCAACCACCCCTCCACGGGCTACTGTTCATCCACCCCTCCATCGTCTACTGTTCATCTAGCAATCCACGGGGTCGTCCTGTTCATCCATCCCTCCACGGGGTCCTGTTCATCCAGCCCCAACCGGCTCGATCGATCGGGGTCCTGTTCATCTAGAGGCAACGCCACGGGGTCCTGTTCATCCACCCCACCACTCACTGTTCATCCACCCCCCCCCCCCCCGGCAGCGCTCACTGTTCATCCAGAGGCAGCATCGATCGGCTTCAGTTAGCAGCAGTAGCGAAGGAATCGCTCGATTGGGTTCAGTTAACAGCCATCGATCGATCGCTCGGGTTCAGTAACGCATAGCCTGCAATGCAATCGCTCGGGTTCAGTTAGGCGATGCCTCGCTCGGGTTCAGTTAGAGCCCAATGCCTCTCACACACGCGAGTACGTGTGCGAGAGAAACGCGCATCGCTCGGTCCCCGACGACCCACCGTAACCGGGAACTCCCCAAAATTTCCTCGCCTTCGCTTCTACCACGGTTTTTTCCGTCATGGACGGCCCAAAGAATGTCATGCAGCTGCGTCTCCGGCCTGCCCAAGACGAAAAGCCCATTTCTGTTATGATTTTTTGTCATAGAAGTAGGAGCCCACCACATCTATGATGATACCGGGTTTTGTCACAATTATCGTCATAGAAGTGTCATAAGTATGATAGAATTTTTTTTCCTTCGGCCCAAAATGTCACGGATGTGTCTTTTTTTGTAGTGCTAGATAGGAATCCGAGGAGACTCCTGAGCCTGCCATTCCGATGGAATATTATGAACGAACACATGATGAAAATCCAGAGGAGGATGACGAGGAAACCCTTGGTAGGGGCAAGAGACAAAGGATTGTAAAGACCTTTGGTGATGATTTCTTCGTGTACCTCGTGGATGATACTCCTACTTCTATTTCCGAAGCGTATGCCTCTCCAGAAGCTGACTACTAGAAGGAAGCAGTCCATAGCGAGATGGATTCCATCATGTCTAATGGGACATGGGAGATCACTGACCGTCCCTATGGTTGCAAACCATTGGGATGTAAGTGGGTGTTCAAGAAGAAGCTTAGGCCTGATGGTATGATTGAAAAGTACAAGGCTAGGCTTGTGGCCAAGGGCTATGACTAGAAAGAAGAGGAAGATTTCTTCGATACTTATTCACCTGTGGCTAGACTGACCACCATTCGAGTATTACTCTCGTTGGCGGCCTCGCATGGTCTTCTCGTCCACCAGATGGATGTTAAGACGGCTTTTCTGAATGGAGAGCTAGACGAGGAAATCTACATGCAACAGCCAGATGGCTTTGTGATAGATGGTCAGGAAAGAAGGTGTGTAGGTTGCTGAAATCTTTATATGGCCTGAAACAAGCACCTAAGCAATGGCATGATAAGTTTAATACAACTCTGACATCTGTTGGCTTCGTTGTTAATGAAGCTGACAAATGTGTATACTATCGCCATGGTGGGGGCGAAGGACTTATACTATGCTTGTATGTTGATGACATACTGATATTCGGAACCAACCTCCAAGTCATTGAGGAGGTCAAGTCGTTTCTGTCTCAGAACTTTGAGATGAAGGACCTTGGTGTGGTTCATGTTATCTTGAACATCAAGCTACTGAGAGATAATGACGGTGGGATCACACTTCTGCAATCCCATTATATTGAGAAGGTGTTGAGCCGTTTCGGATATTCGGAGTGCAAACCATCTCAAACACCATATGATCCTAGTGTGTTGGTTCAAAAGTTCGAAGGCACAGCTAAGGATCAACTGAGATACTCTCAAATCATTGGTTCACTCATGTAGCTAGCGAGCGCAACAAGGTCAAAGATCGAGGATGTCGCCTGGAGGGGGGGTGAATAGGCGCTTTAAAATAATTATGGTTTAGGCTTGAACAAATGCGGAATAAACCTAACAGTTAATTTGTCAAGCACAAAACCTAAAACAACTAGGCTCACCTATGTGCACCAACAACTTATGCTAAGCAAGATAAGCAACTATGTGATAGCAAGATATATGACAAAGAACAATATGGCTATCACAAAGTAAAGTGCATAAGTAAAGGGCTCGGGTAAGAGATAATCGAGGCACGCGGAGACGACGATGTATCCCGAAGTTCACACCCTTGCGGATGCTAATCTCCGTTTGGAGCGGTGTGGAGGCACAATGCTCCCCAAGAAGCCACTAGGGCCACCGTAATCTCCTCGCGCCCTCGCACAATGCAAGATGCCGTGATTCCACTAAGCGACCCTTGGGGGCGGTCACTGAACCCGTACATTTTGGCAACCCTTGGGGGCGGTCACCGATACCCGTCAAATTGCTCGGGGCGATCTCCACAACCTAATTGGAGACCCCGACACTTGCCCAGAGCTTTACACCACAATGATTGAGTTCCGAACAACACCAACCGTCTAGGGCGCCAAGGCACCCAAGAGGAACAAGCTCTAGGGTGTCCAAACACCCAAGAGTAACAAGCTCAAGGGTACCAAGCACCCAAGAGTAATAAGCTTCTGAACTTGTAACTTCCATGTATCACGTGGAGAACTCAAACCGATGCACCAAATGCAATGGCAAGGGCACACGGAGTGCCCAAGTCCTTCTCTCTCAAATCCCATGGAAGCAACTAATGCTAGGGAGGAAGATGAGAGGAAGAACAAGAAGGAGAACACCAAGAACTCCAAGATCTAGATCCAATGGGTTCCCCTCGCATAGAGGAGAAAGTCATTGGTGGAAATGTGGATCTGGATCTCCTCTCTCTTTTCCCTCAAAAACTAGCAAGAATCCATGGAGGGATTGAGAGTTAGCAAGCTCGAAGAAGGTCAACAATGGGGGAAGAACACGAGCTCAAAGGATAAGGTTGAATGTGGAAGAAGACCCCCTTTTATAGGGGCTGCCGAATCCAACCGTTATGTGCTCAGTCCGCGCACGAGCGGTACTACCGCTCAGGGGAGCGGTACTACCGCCCAGGCGGTAGAACACAGAGACCGGAGCAAAACAGAGGGCGAGACAGAGCCGTATGAGCGGCACTACCGCTGGAGCCAGCGGTACTACCATTGGCCACAGCAGTACTGCCGCTTGGCCCAGCAGTACTAGGGGCGGTGGTAGCCGCGGTACTACCGCACACGAGCGGTACTACCGCTCCTACTGCTGCTACTACTGCCGCTGAACCCAACACGAGAAAACCACGTCTCGAGTCGAGGTGGTACCGGCGTAGAACCGGAGCCGTACTACCGCTTATGGCCATGGGCGGTACTACCGCTCTGGGACAATAGTACTACTGCTTGTGGCAATCCGCGGTACTGCCGCTCCGGTCTAGCGGTACTACCGCTGGCGCCAACCTTACGCCAAAACCATGAAAACAAGTATACTCCAAGGAAAACCAGAACTACCACAACTTCTGCAAATGAGCTCCGAATTGAGCAAACTCAAGCTTGCTGGATACAAGACAACGAGTAGCTTGCTGGTTATAGTAAGAAGAGGCAGGGGAGGTATGCCTAAGAAAAAGAGGAGAGAAACCTCCAACAGAGAAGAACCAGCAGAGCCTCCAACATCGAAAACATCATAGAAGATGCATGTGAACTCCGTTTTCGATGAACTCGAGCTTGTCATGAAAATGACCATAAGCTCCAAAACTCACAAAGAGAACCAAACAAGAACCAACAAAGATGATGCAAGGATGCAATGGTTTGAGCTCTCTACGAATGATACGATCAAGTTACTCATCGAGAGCCCCCCTTGATAGTACGGCAATCGATCCTAAAACCCGGTCTCCCAACTACCATCATGAGACCGGTAAAATAGAAAACCTATCAAGGGCAAACCTTTGCCTGCACATGGTCCACTTGAGCTAGATGATGACGATCTTGACTCCCTCAAGTTGGACCACCTTTCTTGATTGTGTTGGCTCGATGACGACTAGTTGATTGCTCCCCCATACTCCACTATGGGTGATCCACTCTTTCGCACATCTTCACAAGTCCATTGTCACCACAATGCACGGCAAGCTTCAAGCATTTGATCTCTTCGTGATGCTTCACTTGAACTTGCACACCACAACCTAACCCCACAAAGAACTCTCACGAAGATCATGGGTTAGTACACAAAGCGTAATTGACAATGCTTACCATACCATGGGATCGCTTGATCCCTCTCGGTACATCTTCTACACTTTGTGTGTTGATCAACTTGATTCGCTCTTTGACTTAGTCTTGATCAACCTCTCACATGACCAATCTTTAGGTAATTCCTTGAATGGCACCTTGGTCATCACAAACTCTCCTTGAAACCAACAAATGGACACTAGTAGAAAAAGGGTCAAATGTGAAGCACAATAGTGCCGGTTGGAATTTCAGCCGGCACTAATGTGTACACTAGTGCCGGTTCGTGGCGGCGATCAATAGCACCGGTTCGTGGTGAACCTTTAGTACCGGTTCATGCCACGAACCGGTACTAAAGAGGCTGTGTCAGCCTGCGGTCAGGCTATGGCCCCACCATCACCATTTAGTGCCGGTTCGTACCACGAACCGGTACTAATGAGGTTATGGCAAGCTGTTTTTAGTCCCACCTCGCTCCCCTAACAAGCCTTTTACCACATTAAATATGTTATTTCTCAACCTATCACAAGCACTTGGTCTTCATTGAACTCTATGTGTAGAATTTGTGGCCGCAATATGAGTCTTCATCGGTTTATAAATCGTTGATTACTCATATTGACAATTCAGATTGTACACACAAAGATCATTGATGATCAAAGTATTTTTGATGTTATAAGATCATATTGACAATTTAGACTGTAAAGAAATATAAGATCATGATCTAAATGCTTTTATATTTTTTGCGTTCAGTATGCACCATTCAAAGCGACGCCATCAACTTTCAACCGTTTGTGCCTTCATTTGCTATTTTTCATGCATTTAATGATTTGTTTTGAGAACTAAATGACCTAGAAATTGAAAAGCACTACAAATGAACTCTGAAAAGGTTGAAACTTGGCATGGTATCATCATTTCACCCACATATCATGTTCAAAAAAGTAGAGAGGGTTACAGCAAAAACTGGATGCACTTCGTTTACAAACTGAACAATCTCTTTCGATGTATTCGGGTTTATGAGGTTATGGCAAGCTGTTTTTTAGTCCCACCTCGCGAAGTGAGAGGGACTAAGAGCGGTTTATAAGCCCTGAGTGCGGAGACAATGAAGAAGAGGCTCAATGCTCACGTTGCTTAGCTTCAAGCCTTCAGGAATACGGTAGACTGCATGGAGCTATGCGCAGTGCAGTTTACACTATTCCGAAAGGCTTGAAGCAAATTAACGAGCATTGCACCTCTTTTTTATTTTTAATAACTTATTACAACTCCTCAGAAATAAATAGAAGAAAATAAATAATGCAGAAAAGGAAAAAAATTATATAAAGCAAAAATATTCACAAAGAAACTGAATACAGCATAAAAGAAATAACTATATAAACAAGTTAGTAGAAGAAGAGGAGAAGGAGGAAGAAGAAGAGGAAGAAGAAGAAGAGGAAGAAGAAGAGTAGGAGAAGAAGAAGAAGAGGAGAAGGAGGAGGAAGAAGAAGAAGAAGAAGAAGAAGAAGAAGAAGAAGAAGAGGAAGAAGAAGAGGAGGAAGAAGAAGAGGAGGAGGAGAAGGAGGAGGAGGAGGAGGAGGAGAAGAAGAAGAAGAAGAAGAAGAAGAAGAAGAAGAAGAAGAAGAAGAAGAAGAAGAAGAAGAAGAAGAAGAAGAAGAAGAAGAAGAAGAAGAAGAAGAAGAAGAAGAAGAAGAAGAAGAGGAAGAAGAAGAAGAAGAAGAAGAAGAAGAAGAAGAAGAAGAAGAAGAAGAAGAAGAAGAAGAAGAAGAAGAAGAAGAAGAGGAGGAGGAAGAAGAAGAGGAGGAAGAAGAAGAGTAGGAGAAGAAGAAGAAGAGGAGAAGGAGGAAGAAGAAGAAGAAGAAGAAGAGGAAGAAGATGAAGAAGAAAAAGAAGAAGAAGAAGAAGAAGAAGAAGAGGAGGAGGAGGAGGAGGTGGTGGTGGAAGAAGAAAAGAAGAAGAAGAAGAAGAAGAAGAAGAAGAGGAAGAAGAAGAAGAAGAGGAAACTACTCAGAAATAAATAGAAGAAAATAAATAATGCAGAAAAGAAAAAAAATTATATAAAGCAAAAATATTCACAAAGAAACTGAATACAGCATAAAAGAAATAACTATATAAACAAATTACTCAAAAATAAATAGAAGAAAATAAATACTATTCAGAAATAAATAGAAGAAAAAAATAAAGCAGAAAAGGAATAACTATATAAACAAATTACTCAAAAATAAATAGAAGAAAATAAATTATATTAAGCAAAAAACTTCACGAAGAAACTAAATACAGCAAAAAAACTATTCAGAAATAAATAGAAGAAAAAAATAAAGCAGAAAATAAATAACTATATAAAAAATTACTCAAAAATAAATAGAAGAAAGTAAATAATGCAGAAAAGAAAAAAAATTATAAGAAATATGTTGGGGCGGTGTCCAGTGGGCCTGCCAGACCTTGGGTGTGCAAATACATACCCAGTAGGGCCAGCAGGCTCACAGGGCAGCGCGCCCTAATTAGGCCCAGAAGCCTGCTATATAGAGGAGTTCGAAAGGGCAGCCATGGATGGGTTTATAAACCAGTGCGGCTGCCCTTCACTCGGCGAGGTGGGACTAAACGTAGCCCATAGCGGGTGGCAGCGCACGGGCATTAGTACCGGTTGGAGGCTCTAACCGGTACTAATGTGTTGCCCTTTAGTACCGGTTGGAGCCACCAACCGGTACTAAAGGCCCACGTTTCCCGCCGCTTGGGCTGGCAAAAATTGGCCTTTAGTACCGGTTGGTGGCTTCAACCGGTACTAAAGGCTCCCCCTATATATACTCCACGTACGAAAAATTAGTTATCGTCGCCACTTCGTTCCACTTCTCGCGCGAGACATCGATCTAGCAGACGCCGCCGCCGCCGCGCCACCGTGCCGTCGCCCTCGCCCCCCCGCCGCCCGTCATCGTCGTCACCGCGCGCCCCCGCTGCCCGTCGTCGTTGCCGCCCCCGCCGCGCCCGTCTCGTCGCCATCCCCGGCCGCCGCCGGCCCGTCTCGTCGCGTCCCCGGCCGTCGCCACCCGTCTCGTCGCCGTCCCCGGCCCCCGCCGCCCGTCGTCGCTGCCCCCGCCACCCGTATGTGCCCGGCCCACTCCACACACACACACACACGCATACACACACACACACACATACACACACACACACTACACACACACACACTACACACACACTACACACACACACATACACACACATACACTATCTAGTTTATTTTTAGAATGTTAGAAATGTTATCATCGATGAATTAGAAATATGTTAATGTTTAGTTGAACTAGTTAAATTAATATATAGAACGAACTAGTTTATTTTTAGTAAATGCTTAGTTGAACTAATTGAATTAATATAACTAGTTTATTTAAAAATGTTTAGTTGAACTAGTTGAATTAATATATAGAACTAGTTTATTTTTAGTAAATGCTTACTTTGAACTAGTTGAATTAATATAAATAGTTTATTTTTAGTAAATGTTTAGTTGAACTAGTTGAATTAATATATAGAACTAGTTTATTTTTAGTAAATGCTTAGTTGAACTAATTAAATTAATATAACTAGTTTATTTTTAGTAAATGCTTAGTTGAATTAATAGAAGTAGTTGAATTAATTGAATTAGTAAGTGTTTAATGTTTCGCCTAATATGAACATAGGAAATGTCGTCTGACGACGGAAAAAAATTCATTATGTGCGAATACTGTGAAGACCAGCGCGGCCAATGCGACAGAAATTTCCTTGTTGATGGTAGGCGATTCAGCATCAAGCTGGATGAGACTTTCGAATTCGATACAGTAAGTCACAACGATAAGTCTGTTTAGTAATTAAGCATGACTTATATATGCTTCATTTGCCTGACTTATAATTTTTAATTTTCACTATTCTACTAGCGCATCCCCTGTCATGCAAGAATTTTTGTCTTGGATAAGATAGGTTTCAAAGATATGGAAACTATGGAGGTAAAGAGAGCTTACCTGAAAACTGAGCATGATGGTTATACTTTCAATGTCAAAGTATACAATGCACATACGTACACCTATTTTAAATGTAAAACTTGGCAAGCACTATGCAAGGCTTATGCATTTGAGCCTGGTATGGTTATCACCTTTGATATTCATCCGGAAGATGATATTGAAGGTAATAGAGACATATGGGTCGATGTGCAGACGCCTTCAGTTCTACCATTATGTGAGTTCTTCTCAACTATATTTTTGTCTTTGATATTGCTTATTCAAAAATAACTGACGACTAATTTCTATTGACAGCTTATCTCCATTCAACCAAACATGTCCGGCGCTTGGTAGACAGGACCTACTACTGTCCCGGCACTGAACTAAACTGCGAGGAGATAAGTCATTATGTTTCATGGCTTGAGGATCTTCATACTGTCAAGACAAATTTTCTTCCTGCACTTAGAAATGTTAGTACTCAAAACGTGCGACCAATAGTGATGGTATTGAACTACGGTCACATCTATTTATGAATGATGGTAAGATATTTACTATTTGTCCTCAGTGCATATTTTGCATACATATTTTTTTTGCTAAACTTTTCATTGCTAAGTATATTAATTAAGTACTATATGATGTTCTTCAACAGGGACTCCCGATGACAGTTGTGCCTCAGGGGATCGAGACTAAAGGTCAGATGTCAATTGTTAGCTTACGGCCAAGATCTCCTGCATTGCACATGAATGCATTCAAGATTTCTAGAAGCGATGAATGCTTAATAGTGAAAGATTGAAGGAAAATTGTTAATGATCGCAGAGAAGTACTAGGGGGCAGCAATGAGAAGCGCAACCCACGATTAGGAGACAGGTTCATTGGCATGCTCCAGTATGATCAATCAGGAGAGCTATGCATGTTCTATGCTATTTTACCAGAGAGAGAGAGTAGCTAGCAGGAGTGATTTAGCTAGTTCTTCATGCTGCTCTTAATTAGTACTTGTCCTTTCATGTCCGTGTTCTTCGTTCTGAACTTAAGTGATTTGCTTTTGTGGTGTTATATATGAATGCTTATAATATCATGACAATCATGTTGAACTCGATGATTGGTTCTACTAGAAATTCTATTATATATATATATATATATATATATATATATATATATATATATGCATAACGTGTACAATGTGTAGTATCGTAGAATACCAGCAAACGAAAAAGAATTAAAATGGAAACACAAAATTAAATGAAAAAGAATTCATAAAACTAAAAAAACCAAACCTTATAGTACCGGTTGGTCTTACCAACCGGTACTAAAGGGCTCCAGGCCCCCGGAGCTGGCTCGTGCCACGTGGTAGCCCTTTAGCACCGGTTCATGCTGAACCGGTACTAAGGGGGGGGGCTTTAGTGACCACAATTTAGTGCCGGTTATGTAACCGGCACTAAAGGGCCTTACGAACCGGTGCTATTGCCCGGTTCTGCACTAGTGGGACTCCAAGAAAAGCCTATGGACAAATCCTTCAAATAAAACTCAAGGCAACCATTAGTCCATAGAGATTGTCATCAATTACCAAAACCAAACATGGGGGCACCGCATGTTCTTTCACAAGGGCTGACATCGCGTTTGCTATGAGCAAACTGAGCCGGTTTGTTTGCAACCCGGGTGATGTACATTGGCATGCTATTGAGAGAGTTATGCGCTATCTGAAGGGTACTATAAACTACGGACTTCACTATATGGGATACCCGTCGGTACTTGAAGGGTATAGTGATGCGAATTGGATCTTTGATGCTGATGAGATGAAGGCCACAACTGGGTATATGTTTACTCTTGGAGGTGGCGTTGTTTCCTGGAAGTCTTGCAAGAAAACGATCTTAATGATATCAACAATGGAAGCATAATTAACAGCATTAGATACATCTCGTGTCGAAGCAGGATGGCTTCGAGATCTTTTGATGGACTTGCCATTGGTTGATAAACCGGTTCCAGCTATCCTTATAAACTGTGACAATCAGACTGTCATCATGAAGGTGAAGAGTTCAAAGGACAACATGAAGTCCAACAAATACATAAGAATGAGATTAAAAGTTGTGAGAAAATTAAGAAACTCTGGAGTGATAGCGTTGGAGTATGTCCATACGACTAAGAATCTGGCAGATCCCTTTACAAAAGGGCTATCATGTGTTGTGATAGGTAGTGCATCGAGGGAGATGGGTATGAGACCCACATGAGTTGCCATGGTGGTAACCCAACCTATGTGATCGGAGATCCCGTGAAGTAGGACCTGGGAAAACAAGTCAGTGGTGAACTGAGGAGAGTAACTACACTAACCCACTTTGTTGGAGATGCAATACTCTCGATACTGTATGGTTGGATGACTAATGTCTTAATGTGTTCCAAAGCTTATGTAAGCAAGATGCTATCCTACAGAGCAATCTTTGGAGGAACACACCTATATGAGCCCGACTGCTGGTCACAGTCTATGAGATTGGGGTGATCTCTAGTAAGCTCATGAATAGGCCAGGAGTGTGACTTATATGCTCCACCCGAGGGGTCAGCCTTCGACAGCCTAGTACTAGTAAGACATGTGGTGAATCTTCTTTACGCCAAACTAACAATTCAAGGCATAGTCCATTGTTCAGTTGTGAAGGAGTGTAGCTACTTTCTCTAGGTGAAGCTCAACCTTAACAGGTCTTCACTCAAACACTAGTATATCGAAACAGCAATTGGAACAGAAGACACAATGGGCCCTCGAGATCTGGTGGGGGATTGCTGAAATTTGGGATGGGCTTTAGGCCCATATAGCAATTTCTGAAAAATCTCTAAGGGCGCATTTGGGTTTATTTGGCACTAGGTGTAGTGGGAAGTTTAGTCCCAACCCAGAAGTGGAAGAGGAGTTGGACCTCCTTATAAAGGTTTCTCTTCTACATGCTATTGGAGCTTGAGAAGAGAAGAGGCCCTCGTGCACTCCTCCTCCGCCGCCCGCCTTGCCACGCCACGCCTCGTCACGACGGGTTGAGGGAATGAGCTGAGCCGAGCTCACACCTACGCGCTTATTTTTGCCAGTCACTAACGGAGAGTTTTTTGACAGCTGGGCCACGATGTGAGACATCGGATCGTGGGTTGTCACAGACTCGTACGTGGGTCAAGCCTACGTCTCTCCACGCGGCTGCGCCTATATAAGTGTGCGGTGTCTCCTAACCCTAGCCGCCACGAACAGATCACATCTGCTCCCAGCGAACGGCCCACGTCGTTTCTTTGATGCTGCTGCCGCCGGTGACTCCATCCCGTCTGCCGCGTACACGGTCGACGGGAGAGCAGGTTTCCGAAACCCCGTATCTTCGGCTCCTGTATGGGAGAGAGGCGAATAGGTTTTTGGGATGCGACTACGCGACTTCTCGCCTCCGATCCACTACCTCCTCTATGTCTGCGTCGTCTTCGTCATCACCATATCCACCGACGCCGAACGTGCCGCCGCCAAGAAGATCGAGGCCGACAAGAAGGCCGCCGAGGACGCTGCTGCTGCCGCCACCGCCGTGGCGGCTTCTGCATGGCCTACTGGAGGGTATAACATGTTTATCCCCCTCCTGATTATCTGTCTACTCTTTGTGTAGTACGTGCTTGTTTAGATCAGTATCAGTATGTCGTTAATTCTGTCAATGCCATGCTAGTCATCTACTTATGTATTAAATTAGTCGAAAATTTGCCTATTTATTCAGCATATTCACCTGAACCTGATTGGCTTAGTTGTAAAGTGAGGGGGCTTTCTGTGTTGTAGGCCAAGACCCAAGACCTGAACCAGCCCAGTGTTCTTGACGCTGTCTTGGCGACGGGGGGTGTATGCATCTGGCGACACACCGTCTCTGTTTGTGTTTGTCATGTTTGCATGTCTAGTTAACTTGTGTTTTGTATCACGTTTTTTAGTGAACTAAAGCGCAGCTAGGTTCCTCTCTGTCTGTGCTGACTATGCATCCATGTATAGTCATGACGTATGTTTACCTCACCTACGTGTACTGCCCTCGGTTCCTGGACAGTGTGATGTGGTTTAGTGCTAAATGGTTCAAGATTTTGTCTCTATGACATGTATGCTTGTCAGTGGCACAAGTTGATACATGACCAGGGTGTGCAGGGCTAAATGTTTCAACTAACACCTGAATGCTACCAGGGTCTACATACGCATTGTATGTTTTGCGCAGCATCCTGCACACATTCTTCATTTTTACGATATTAAAGAGTATATGCTGTTTTGAGAATGTTCGTTAAATTTGGCAGTAGTTTTTTTGGAAAAGGAGGATGATCCCCGACCTCTGCATCTGAAAGATGTATGCGGCCATTTTATTGATTATTCTTGAGGACCTTATAAAGTATAACAACAATATGCCTGAATGCGCCATCTTGACAAAATCTGCCGCTACTCCTATCTAAATGATGAAGGGGTGCAAGCTGGGCCACATACCCAGACCTCTCACCTAAGCCTAACATCTAAAGCCGGAGGCCCTGACCGAGCCATCTGCCGGGTCCGGGACACAAACCGGTCCGACGCACTCACATGTGTCGTCGCCGCCATCTTTCACTGGCCCATCTTTAGAGCAGATTGAGGTGACAATCTTGGCAGGTCCTCCACCATCGACGACCTTCACCTACGCGAGCCTTGGCAGGTCCTTGGCCATTGACGCCACCACGACGCCAGCCGACGACCTCCACCTACGCGAGTCCATCTTCAAGCAACGGACGTAAATCCCTGCTAGGATATGGCCGCACCACCGCCGTCGCCCACCGCCGCCAGCGCCGCCGCCACCCAACAAAGTTAGGGCTTTCGCCCGGGAGACCTAGGGAAAGGTGAAGTGACGAGATCAGTCCATATCGACGCCTCCAAGGAGGGGAACGGCGCCCTCAGGCTTCGCCGTCGGCGCGGCGGTCATGGTCGGTCATGGATTTCGCACGAACTAGATCCCCGCCACCAGCGGTGCCTCCTGTACAGAACCGGCAACCAAGAGGAAGTGCGGCCCGACCAGGCTGGCCCGCACGCTGAACATGGAAGGAGGGGAGGCGCCAGATCGCGCACCGATCGCCGCGGAAGCCGCCCGGCTGCCAACGACCACCGGATCCCGTCGCCCGCGTGGCCGGGACACCAGATCCACCGCCCGTGCCTTGCCAATGGAGCCGCTGCTCCAGATCCGGGGTTCCCCACGCAGAAGCAGGGCAACCGAGGCCCCGCCGGCACCATCCGTGGCGCTCCGGTGTGTTTTATATTATCTATTACAAATTTTGTTGCAAAACTGAGCTGTGTTTACAAATTTTGGGAATGTTCAGTAAGTTTATCTAAATATCTCGCTGATGCCTCCATGTTTATTTTTGGCTTTTCTTTGGAATGCCATTCAATGACAGCCGTTGTGTCATGCTACAGTTTATTGGTTTGCCTATGTTCCTTTACGTCTTATTGTGTGCGTGTTTTTTGGTTCAATTTGTATCTCAATATGTAGAAGCTTAGTTCTGACTAATGAATGTTGAATCCCATCAGTAGTCTGAACCGGGAGTTGGGAAGAAGTTCCTGTAAGTTGAATTGAATTTGCACCTGCCTTAGCCAGTTAGCCTGGTGCTATTTGCTACTCCCTCCGTCCCATAATGTAAGACGTTTTTTAACACTACAAAAAAGTCTTACATTATGGGACGGAGGGAGTACTTTATATATGGCTGGCAATTCAATAAGAATGGCTTATTTTTCCTTTTTTTTAGGTTGTGAAATATTTTATGAGTTGGCTTACATTTGAAGTATTTTATGAGCTAGTTTCTGAAGAAATAAAATGTCTCACTTGTTCCTAGCAAAAACTCAAAACCTCACTTGCTTCTGAAGAAATTATTTGGTTATTCTTATGCATATATTGATAGACAAACCAAAAAGCAAATCCTTATTAGCCTTGATTCGCCTCTACACATCCATAACTGCCTTTTGTTTTAAGTTTAAGTACTCACACCTGAACCAACCTATTGGTGTCTGATATGTATAATTGTCTCCTGAATCAACCTATGTTTTGCAGGAATAGTAATCACGCCTGAACCAACCTATAGGAGTAGTAATGCTACTTATGTTTTGTAGGAATCACACCTGAACCAACCTATAGGAATAGTAATTAATGCTACTTATATATGTTTTGTAGGAATCACACCTGAACCAACCTATTGGTGTCTGGTATGTATAATTGTCTCCTTTCCATATCATCCTGCAATATCCACAGGATTTTAAAATGTTTGTGGAGTTACGACGGAGTTAGGATACTTGAATATTCAACGATGCACTTCTTTGGTATTTGTAAGCATGCAAGGTTTGTGTCTCTTTTGATATCTTGTCCATGTTTTGGTCTCTCTTCTAAATGGGTAAGGCGCAAACTGAACCAGTAAATGTAAAGAAGTTATATGCAGACTTATAAAAAAGTAAGTATATTTTTCATCTTCAAACTTTATTGAAAGTATAGAAATCGTCCCTCAACTTTAAAACCACTAAAATTCGATCCCTCAACTATTTAAATCAGATATTTTTCATCCCTCATAACGCTTTTGGTGGTTTTAGTACGATGTGGACTAAAACCGCCCACATAGCCTGGTTTTGACCGCCACATCAGTAAAGTGTCTAAGGGCCTTGCTGCCCCTCTCTCTCTCCCGCATTCACTCGATCCCCTTTATCTCATGAACCATAGAGCAGCAGCGACGGCGATTCGCCATGGGCGGCGGCCGCCAGAAGTGAGGCGTGGCCTGGCGGGGATTCACGCGCGCCGGTTGCTGGCTAGGCAGGGCGGCGGCTGCGTGGTGGCGGCTGGCTGTGCAGGGCGGTGGCAACGGCGATTTAGGCGGTGGTGGCTGGCTGGGCGGCAACGGCGATTTAGGCAGCGGCAGCGATTCAGGCAGGGTTCGCACGGTGAATCCCTCGGCTAGGATGCAGATGGCGACAGCAGGCCCGATTTTCCCTCCATGCAACGACGCAGCATCCCAATCCTCACGGACGGCAACGAAGAGACCTTGTGCGTCGCCGTAGAGCTGTTGCTCGAGTCTGATGTGGTTGATTTAAAGGATGGGCAAATCACAGGTAGCTCAACTTGCTATGAATCGGGACCGATCCATTCTTTGCCAGTCAATCTCCAGATTTTGCTCTCTTAATTAATTTTGCAAAACCAGGCCGCGTGGACGGTTTTAGTTAAAACCGGGTCCACGTCATACCAAAACCATCTTAAGTGTCGCCAGGGACGAAAAGTATCCGGTTTAAACAGTTGAGGGACTGGGTTTTAGTGGTTTCGGAGTTGAGGGACGATTTCTATACTTTCGCCAGAGTTCGAGGGTGAAAAATATACTTATCCCTATAAAAAAACAGAGAAGTACTCTCAGTGAATGTTGTAAAGTCCTAGATATTTTGGTATCAAACAGACACCAAAAAGAACCGCAGTGTCACTCGCACTAATTTAGAGATAACGGACAAAATATCAACTTGTAGAATCTTTGCTCACAACTGTCATCCATGCCCCGAAACCAACACGCAATGGAGAAATGCCAAAAAATAACCCACCACGTGCAATGCAAACTTTGTGGTTCAATATCGATGCCCATTACCCACCATCATGGCACAAATCACGCCGCAGAAGTGCAAATAGTCGAAGACAGGCCTAGTTCTTTTGGCCGATTCTCCCAGAATCTTGAGAATCGACCCTCCACTCAGCTTCTCCCAGAATCTTGAACCCATATTTTTTTATCCATAGGAATCCTAACTAGTTAGGATTGTAAAAAAATATGGGTTCAAGATGGGTTCAAGATTCTGGGAGAAGCTGAGGGTGCAACAAACCCCCAACTCGGTAGGCAGATAACTTTACTTTAACAAGGTACGTATGCCTCGGTAGTTCGAGAAGACGAGCCTCATGGCTCCCATGGTGCCATAACCGTAGGCTGGGTGAAATCCATCTGGGTGCCCTCTGGAGCTGGTGCAGCAGTACGTAGACCAGAGACAGTAGATCCACCATCTTCAGTTTGAGGGCGAAACCCGGACAAGTGCATGCCAGCAGAATAACCAGCATGCAGCTGGTTGGTGCTCCATTGTCGAGTGCCTGCAGAAGGCCCTCCCTGATCGGCTGCCTCTGCATGGCTGAGAAGTCCAAGGTATCCGGGGTCATCAGGGGCGAGTAGATTATCATGGAGGTGGCGCAGAGTCTCATCCATATAGTTGTCATGCAAATCGCCAGCAGAAGGGCCGGTAGGGATATTGTGAGTTGATAAACCGAGACCCAACCCCAGATCCGATCCTACGAAGGAAATAAAAGTAAATAACAACCAGCCGTGCATTAATTATTAGAAGGAAGTAGTGCAATAGTTTTTGGAGCATCGTATATATAGAAGAGAAGTTAGTAAATATATTGGGAAGCCCTTGATTGAGTAGTTCATCCGAAAGCATTTCATCCATCAGATCATTACTTGATCCTCTACTTAATAGGTAAAATAAGATGTATGCTTTTACAATTTTGTTAAAGAAATAGTGTGCTTACTATGATTATCCAGTTGAACACCCTGTTGAGTAGTGTTCTGTTGCAATATATCCTCAACTACAAGTTCACCGCCTGCACCATTTCCTGCAAGCGCACACGACATGCAATTGGTTTAATTACACTATGCAGCACCTTGCAGAGAGGGGAGGGGGGGGGGGTGTTACCACCTACCTGCTGCTGCGTTAGCGAGTGTTTGCGACGGCAGGACGGCGAAAGTTTGTGTAACAGAATTATGTTGCCGACTTTGCCCTGTGAGCCAAAACCAGAAATTACTTCGTGGTCATATTATATACAGTTTTAGGTGCTACACTTGGGTGGGGGTCATATTCGGGTCAGAGGGTTTGAAGCACTAACTCTTCTTACCAACTCCGGTTAGCCCATTAAACAAGTGACAAACTGTATTCTTGGCAGCCTAATATGTAGGCATGATACAATGACGCTATTCTGATTGCTTGGAAGCCAACTGAACTTTTTATTTAACGAAACAATGAGAAGTTGGAACTTGCAATGAAATCAAATTACACTTTCACTTTTCTGATGATACAAGTGATCTGTCATTGCCAAGCTATGAATATATTTTGCCGTGTGCTTCTCTCTTCACGGTACTGTGCTTCTCTCAGTGTTTCAGTTCTCCTGATAATCTTACTTTATTTTCATGCTAGTCACTAAAATGTAGTATTCCAGTGCTTCAAGCACAAAAGATATGCTTGTTACAGGTTGCTCTTACAACTTTTTTTAGTCCATCAGAGAACATAATCATTTTTCTATTTCTTGCCTGGTGATGTAAACTATAAATTTGTTATTGTATCTGTACATGGATGATGCTCAGACAACTAGAAGCATAAGAACTAGAGATGGAGGGAAGCATATATAGCAAAGGCTTCCCTTCCTCAATTACAGTTGCAATAATTTCTCTACAAGATAATTTTAGTTCTTTTGTGTGAGCGTACACTGACACTTACTTGTGCTCAACTGAATAGTCTGGCTGGTCAAGTACTAAAATCGATCCTTCTATGTATCACTTAATATGTACATAAGTTTCTTGTGTTGAGTTGGATGGTCCTATTTGACTTGTATGCTTAGTTATGCTTGAAGGGCATGGCTTAGTTTTCTCATGTAGTCATGTGCTCACCTGTTTGTGATAGATATTAAGTTATTGACTAAATTTTTAGTGACAAGCATGTTGAGCTTCCTTGTGTGATTACTGATGTAGTAATGTCCACTTATGTACTGAAATATGCATGAATTTCATGCAACAGATATGCGCAAAGATTTTATAAAACAAAGAGGATAGAGGGCGTCATCGATATACAGATCTATATAAATGGCTGAACAGAACGATTGGCAGTGTACTTGAGGCAAAAAGTCACTTGGTGCACGAGTTCTAGTGAGCCCTATATTTTGGATAGTGCCAAAATGGTATTTTAAAGTATCCAAAAAAATCCCCAAAAAATTCAACATGTTCATATGTACGTATATTACACATGTGCACATCCTCATGACAAAATAAGTAACCATGTGAGTTGCATAAAATTGATAAAATCGTGATGTTGAAAAAAAATTGAACGGTGTGCATGTATTATTCACTATTTGGAAATCATCATTTTTTTTTCATTTTTGTATAGCTCACACGTTTACTTATTTCATCACTGAACTTTACACATGTGTAATTTACATCATATAATCATATAGAATTATTTTCAGAATTTTTTAAAAACTTTAAATGTGTTTTTAAACTATTTAAAATAAGGTGACCCAATGCACCCGCGCTCCAAAAATCCACTCTAGTTCGTGCAAAGTTTTGTTTATATCTAACTGTCAGTAGGGAGTTTTCATAAAATGCACATTTAAGTGGCATGAGGTCCCTTTGCCCGAATCTGTGCCATCCATCTCTAGTCTGACAGCTCATGACTGTTTTTTACTTCTTCTATTTTTGCAGTGTAAGCCCAGCTTTTATTGTAGTTGTCACACCCAGCGAGCAATGTGGCTAATGTGGCTGGGTGTAAACCGTAAATTGACTGTGGGCAAGATCGTATATAGGTTTGGTTAATTTTGTTCATGCAAAGTGACATAAGATGTATGCTTCTAAAATTTAATTAAATAAATAGTGCACATACCATGAATATCCACTTGAACACCCTGTTGAGTAGCGTTCTGTTGTGGTACACGCTCTACTACAAGTTCACGGCCTGCACCATTTCCTGCTGCTTCGTGAGCGAATGTGAAAGGTCGAGTAACACTATGATGCTGCCGACCTTGCCATGTGAGCCAAAACCAGAAATTAGTTCATTTATATTATATGCAATAGTAGGTAATACACTTGGGTGGGGGTCATATACGGGTCAGGGGGGTTTGAAGCACTAACTCTTGTTACCCACTCCGGTTAGCCCATTAAACAATTTGGCAAACTGTATTTTGGCTGGCTAATACGTACCACAATTTTCCTGTTGATTGATGCCTTGTTGAGTAGGGTACTGCTGTACATGCTCGACCGGATGTGGATCAACAGAATCATTTCCTGCATGTAAACATGAAATAATATAATTTGCATATTATTGTGTGTGTATGTGCACACACATGTGTTGGGGTTACTCGGGAAAGACTAATATAGGATATGCCTTCAGATGAGATCAATCTTTTTGAACACTCAAAACATGTTCAAAATTTCTAAATATATTTGTAAACACACGGATGTGTCCGATGTACAACCGCAAAAAAATTTAGCTCCTAATTTAAACTACACTTAGAGAACCCAAAGAAGACAAAATTGAATGTGAATAGTGTCAAATACTATTCGCCCAAAGCTGACACTGTTCATAGTCGAATTCTCTTTCTTGAATCACTTATTGTAGATTGAGTTTGGAGCTGAACTTTTTTTTTAAAGTTGTAAACATACCGCGCACGTAGGCTGTTAAAAAAGTCAGAATTTTTCAGATTTTCTAAATATAAAATTTTGTGGTTGATCCTGCGAACTCACTAAAAGGCGGATCCTATACTAGTCTTCCCCGGGTTACTCTCTCTATCCCACTCTCCAAAGTATAGCTCGATCCACCACCCACGCTCCACCGGCACCCCTGCTCTCCCCGAGCTCCGCTGGCGCCACATGCGCCCCTATCCTCCACAAGCTCCGCTGGCACCACGCGCGCCCCTGTCCTCCACAAGCTCTCCGTCTGCGACATGCCCCTTTTATCGAGCTCCACCGACCTCGAGCGTCCTTGGCCACCGACTCCCCTTCCTCTCGATGACTCCAACATCGGCTACAATCCATCTCGGTGAGCTCCTCCTACATAATTAGCATTGATACAAATTGATTGCTCACGATGATGTATGGTGGTGATGGTGTTGGCCATCGAGTGGAGGCAACATTTGGTTGCTCGCGATGAATTTGCTAGCACTTTGTAGCATTCTTTAGCGAGACAGCGAGAGAGACCCTCGCATCTTTAGAGCGTACACAGACTAATGATAAGCGGGTGCCTTCCCACCGAGAAGATCCCCGGAATGCGTCATGCACCGAGAACTACAAGGATGATGATGTTAACGAGTACATTGGAGAATACATACAAAATAACTCGAATTGCCAAGAGTGGGAAACCCGTCAATCCGAAGACGAACATAATGAAGTGGGGTAACGTCCTAGTTGTCATCGTTCCTGAAAACTGCGGCATCAACCTGAAGTCCATAAGGGGCCGTGAAAAAAAGCACCGGGCCAAACTGCTGTTAGCAAAGATGAGAGATATTTTCAAGTTCAACAACCATGACATGGCCCGCATAGAAAGACATGTCATGCTCAAGTTCATCCCAGCCTTTGAGTAATAATAGATACCATGTAAACAAACTACCGGAGGAGGGAAAAGATTTAGATGAGGATATCAAAAAGCTATATCCTACGACTAGCGATGAGGAATGGGAGGTGTTCCTTGCTTGGGAAGTGAAGTATAAGGAGCTCCGGAGCAAAATGCATGGGAACCACAATCTTGGCACCTCGTGGTTACGAAGGGAAGAAGCCGATCTGGAAAAAGCACGATGCCAAGTTTGCTTCACAAGGTAAACCCATGCCCTTCAGTAATATCCAAGCGCCACCTAGACGACCTCCTTTAGGTCTTTGCCAATTTCCACCCCGTATCGGCTGCGGATTTGTCAGATGATCACATGCTTGAAGAATCATAAAATCCTAATGATGACCCAAAAGACCTCTTTTTTGCCGATAGCGCCTTTAGTGATGATCCAGTATATCAAGTGACGTCGCCAGCCCATCCTGGTACGCAATCTTGTAAGAAACCTAAGTTTAATCCAACGACACTCGACAAACATGGTGGCCCAACAATCCATGGATTCCTGTCCGCCAGGCTCCGTTGAACTAGTGAAAAATAAGACACACTGGAAGAATGTGAAAGTGAAGGGTAAGGGGAAGGCCGCCAACACCGGTGAGAATGATAAAGCACCGCCTCAGAAGGGCCGACGAAGAAGTCATTGGCATACGAACAATGTGCTGACCACCCAACAGAACCACTTTAAATCCCGGATAAAATAATGGTACTGAAGCATGTGTACAACTAGTTCGGGATTGAGATGGAAGATTTTGCATGACAACATCATAGATACGGGGGTAGCCAATCTTAAGGCAAAAGTCACAATTAACCCAACACATTACATGGTCAAGGTGCCAAATGGTTATGGTTTCTATTAAGACTTTGACGTGGATAAATTATTTATGGATTTCGAAGAGGTCTTCTATCTATCCAACTTCTATAAACTCAAAATTTGTGTAATCAGGCTATGGGTGCTTTTTCAAGCCAAAGAGGCCAGACACAACAATGTTCTGGATGTCGCGACAACCGACCTTATCACATGAACGAGGAAAACCTTCAAGATGTGAAAGGTAGGAAGTGCGTGAAGGATTACCTTCTGCATTTCATGCAACATAACAAACTAAAAAACTTCCTCCCCATGCCCTACCGACCCAAGTAAGTGCTTGTCTCCGTTTTTTCTTTCATGCCATTTTGTTTCATATATGTTTTGACATACCAAACTTCTAAACTTTGTCATATTCGTGGTATGTTCCACTTTTTTAGGTAGTTATTATTAAATTCTCTTGGGGTTATGAACGCAGAGGTGCTATTGTTACTTGATGGATTCCTGGAAGAGCCCGGGGAAAAGACTGGTCACTCTTGAAGGACATTGTGATTAATGTCTCTTTGACTAGAGTTTGATCGGAGGGCACATTGTCCGGAGGAACTATAGAAGCCGTAGAAATAAAAAAACTCTGCTTCAAGTACGACACTCAATTCTGTTGCAGGCAGCAACCGACGCTTAGTATGATATGACTTCTATTTCTGCCTTCACATCGAAGACTTCATATGGTCGGCCAAATCGTTTGAGCAGCACAAAGTCATCGTCAAATGTGGTCAAACCTACAAAACACGCCATCCGAAGCGGGTGTAGAGCTGGAATGCACACATGGCATGTTCACGACTATCATAAACAAGTAGGTCCGCTCGTCTTTCGGGTTCTTCTTTAATTCAACCGAGGAAGATGAGTCGAACGGACGAGAGAGGCAAGTTTGATGTGACTATAGAGGAGAGTGAAACTAGCAAGGCCAGCGGCCTACCTATATATTGCATGCATAACTATACACTTGACCTATTGTGTTGTTTAACTAGATGACACACTAAATTTGATGACTCATGTATTGTTGATTACTCGTTTATTGTTAGTGCACATGCACTTGTTGTTTACTGTTATAAGTTGCACGCTCCTTAGTTTTATGTCCGATGTGATCCTATTTATTGATAATTAATTTGCATCTCCTCCCACTGTCATGGCAGCGACAGTGGGAACAAAGAACCGCCACAAAGTACGTTTCCTTTCCTTGGCAGTGGCGGTCATGATGCAATGCCCGCCACTAATAGTACCATTACCAGTGGCAAGTTAGCTAGCAATGCAGGAGGTTAGTGATGGATGCCCCTCACAGCCACATCCACTACTGATGATTTTTTTGCACCCGCCACTGCTAGCCTATTTCTTATTTTTTGAGATGGCTTACCATGCTACTGCTAGCCTATTTTACAGTAGTCTATTGGCGAAACCATATATAGGTTTGGTTAGTTTTGTTCATGCAAAGTGACATCGGATATATGCTTCTACAATTTTGTTTGTGTGATGATAAAGAGATACTCCCTCCGTTCACAAATATAAAATGTTCTAACTTTTTATTGTGTTTAGTCACTTATTTCAGTCTGTACGTAGTTCATACAGAATATCCAAAAACATATTATATTTGTGAATGGAGGGAGCGGTATACATACTCCTGGTACATACTTTTGGGTTGCACACCCTGTTGAGTAGTGTTCTGTTGCGGCAGGTTCGACATGAAAACGGAATTGACTTGTGTTGTTGGCATACCACTATTACGTTGCCGACCTTGTCCTGTGAGCCAAAAACAAGAAAGTAGTTTCTGGTTATATTATTATATACTGAGTAAAATTATACGTAACGCACTTGGGTGGGGGTCATATAAAGAGTGGGCTTGAAGCACTAATTTTTCTTGACCACTCCGGTTACCCCATTAAAGAAGCTGAGCATCTATATATACATTCTTGGCAGGCTAATACTATCTTCGTTCACTATTATAAAATGTTTTGGATATTAAATAGTGACTATATAGAATTAAAATAAGTGAACAAACACACTAAAATACATCTATCCATCCAATTCAAAGAAAGTTAGAACATCTTATCTGTGAACGGAGGGAGTAGTATATAGGCTTAATATACGTACCATGATTACCCAACTGCACGGTGCTTTGTTGAGTAGGGTACTGTTGTAAATGGCCCACCGGAACTGGCTCAACCGAACTATTTCCTGCAAGGAAACATGAAATATTATTATTACTCCCTTCAATCCATATTACTTATCGCTTAAATGGATGTATTTTAGAACTAAAATACATCTAATATGGATAAGTATTTTGCATATTACTGTGTGTGCGTGCACTGTGCGCATGCGTGCTGGGGTTCGGTGGGAGACTTGAAACACACTCTTATCCGTTCTATGAGCATTTGTTATTTCTGATTGATTCTGCATGTTGAGAAATTTCACGTTGGTCTCAGTTTTTTGCCCAAATCATGCAATAATTTCTTTGATGTATCCCCAGTTTGCCAGGACGTACTTTCTTCGTTCCAAATTATTTGTCGCGGAAATTGATGTATCTAGACATATTTTTACTTCAAAATGCATTCACTTTCAACCATTTTCGCGACAAGTAATTCGGGACGGAGGGAGTACTTAGCAATATGTTGCTCCTTATTATTAACAGGGGCGCAACATATGTGGACGGCAAGGTGGTGCGCTAAGTGGACTGAGATGAGATAGACATGTTGCTCCTTATTATTGACAGGAGCCCAACATATGTGGACTTGGTTTATAGGTTTGATTAATTCTGTTCATGCAAGCGTGAGCGTATGTTCTACAATTTTGTTAAAGAAATAGTGTGCATACCATGATTTTCCAGTTGAACACCATTACCACCTTGCGATGGGCCGACGGCGAAAGTGCACATTGGCCGTAGAACATTATTATGTTGCCGACCTTGCCCTGTGAGCCAAAACCAGAAATTAGTTCCTGGTCATATAATATACGACTTTTTGTAGGTAATGCACTTGGGTGGGGGTGATATATGTGTCACGGGTTTGAAGCACCAACTCTTCTTACCAACTCCAGTTAGCCCATTAAACAAGTGACAAACTGTATTGTTGGCTGGCTAATCTAGGCTTGATACATACCATAATTTTTCAGTTGGGCGCTCTGTTGAGCAGGATACAGCTGTAAGTTGTCGAAAGGTGGACGAACTGAACCATTTCCTGCAAGTAAACATGGAGACTTATTATTATTGTGTGCGCTCGCCTGTCTGTTGGGGGGAAGAGTGGGGGGCGACTCTTACCCGCTGTAGGGCCGTATGTTATTTGTGATTGATTCTCCATGAAGCTGACTACTGACCCTGTTTGATAGTGCTGACCTTGCCCTGTTGTTTGAAATTGCTGAACTTGCCCTGTTGATGATAAAAAAAACAGAAATTTGTCTCTGGTCATATTAGTTATGTAGTATACATCATATACTTGATATTCAAATATGTAGATCTCTTCTATTCTGTTATGTAGGTCCATTGATGCAAATTGACAATAGATATAAAGTTCTAGGCCTTTTTTTGTCTGATGGCATATATATAAACATTGTACATACTCATACTACGTACCACGATTTTCCAGTTGATTGGTGCCCTGCTGAGGTATACCATTGGCCATAAGAGAACCCACTAAACCTGAACTATGCCCTGGAAGTGAACATGAAACATTGTTATAATTGTTTTGTGTCGGTTGGGAGGGTTGGGGCTCGAAGCACTAACTCTTATTCGCTGCCTGAACCATACATTCTTGATGAAATGGTGGGTTGGCCATGCTGGGTAAATTTGGCCTTGTTTGTTGAAGACTAAATCGCTGACCTTGCCCTGTTGATTAGTGAAAAATAAGAAAACTGTTTATCTTTGTGTAGGCAAAGGTTTTCATGCTAGTATTTTTCCTTTTTCTTTTCTCTGTCTTTGACAGGAGCATTTACCGTTTTTATTAGGCATGTGTACTTGTCCGGTTGTATATCTGTATGTCAATTAACAATTAAGTCAGAACGTCAAGATCATTATCAAAATAATTTAGAAAAGCTGAAGTGAAAATAATACATCTTTATTAGCAGGTAATAGGATTTGTTTGGGCCTTGCTATATATACAACACTAACCTTAGTAAATCCTCTCTGCTATCATCATTATTACGCTTTGCACGATCTGAAAAGTTTGGAAGGAACAAAAGTAAATAATATGATAATTGTAGCATGAAACATGAGTATCCCATGTAGAGTAAAATACTCATTTTTAGTACTAAGAAGAAAGTGATAATATAAAATATTCAAAGAAAGGCAATTACCCTTTTCTGTCTTTGCTTCCTGCACTCTGAAAGTATTTGATAATCCTCCAAGAACTCGTTCGTCTGTATCCCCGACGATCATCACTCCAAGCATAAATTCCCTGCGGTTAGAGTTGTCCGTAATAATGACGCCTTTATGACGACACTTCCCACCAGCCAGTTTAAACCTGCCGTTCTTCACTAGGTTTGGGTTACTCCCTTGTCGTGGCATCGTTTTTCTTTTTTCAAAATCATCTTTGGACCAAAATCCCTCAGGTTCATTAAACTCTCCATCAACGACAACTAGCTGAACTACTGCTGAGGCAAGGTGATGATCAGGTGCAATTTGATTGTCACCATCGTACAATACTACTGTTATATGTTCAGAATCATCAGTCCGTATAGGTTTCCCTTTGTAAACAACCTGATCCACCTTATTCTCAATTTTCAGTTTAAATCTTGTTGTCTCGCTTTGATGTGGTTGTGATCTGCAACAGAAAATACATGAGAAGATATGCCAAGTTCTGAAAGAAAAGAGCAACAATCAACTACTCTCATGCTAGGATATAAACCACATGAAGAAAAAACTTAACTGTGATTATGGCTGATCCTGTGCAAAAAACTGAGTCTTCCATAAATATAAAACTAGATAAGTAAAGTAGGTTAGACCCGTCAAGTTGATAGATTTTGACAGAACACATAATTTGGTTGCCTATTTCAGTTCTGACACATACTGCTTCCTAACAATGGGTGGTAGTGGCACTATATGTTAGTAGTTTATTAGTGTGATAATAGGATAAAAGGAACATGATACATGAGAGTACAAATAATCCACTTATCATGCTGACATGCCCATTTAGATATTATTGTGTGTGACAATATAAAACAAAGAAAGTACCACTACCACCATAGTGGGATTGTATAACAACAGGTATATCTTAAATTATACACTGATATGTTCCCTTCGAGGAAGTTTAGTGGAACTTTAAATGTCTCTTTTGATATGCAGTATTGTAATAAATTTGAATAGAGGAAACATAGAATTGTAATGTCCTGTTTTCTCCAATTCTATAAGATTAATTGCATCATGAAAAAAATATTTCCATAATGTATGAGGCAATTAGAATTTTTGTAGGAAATAGTGCGAAAGAACATATAGGATCTTAAGGATTCCAGTCCTGCAATTCCTATTAAAATCATTTGAACCAAAGAGCCCCCCTTGTCCTTCAAATCTACATGGGTTTGTTCTTCCAATTTCAAAACCAACCCAAATTATTGTTCACATTTCTTGTTACCAACCTGATAGATTTTTAAAATCCAGAGGTTAATTGAACTCTAGCAAGTTAATATATGTAAGGCTGGTGGTGCATGGTTCTCATCAGCTCATGATGTAAGATGTTGGGTGAAGTTTTGAAACGAGTACAACCCTCGTGTTTAATTGTCACTACAAATTTTCAATCCTGAGCAGGCTACCAGTAGCACTCCACGTTATTACAGGCTTTGCATCAACCATGGCCCATAGGTATTTAATACCACCACACCGAAAAACATGTACCCTGTTTTCGTTTTATTAATTGCAGGCTTTGAGAAAATTCCCACGTCGACTAAAGAAAAGAAAAAACATGGAACTATTGGTACAGAATTAGAAGTTCCAAATTAAGGTTATTTCAAATGCGTAAACATACGTGTTCTAATATAAATTACATAAAATTTGCAAATAAAATTCTAGAAATTTGCAAATTTGATTGCCATTTTTTATCTTGAAGTTATGGCAGTAGGTTCTTTGAGTGTTTTTTTTATTCTTAACTATATTATATTTTTGATTAATAATTAAAAAACGCTCAGTACATGATATATGTAGACATGCATATGTGTCCATGTCACCACATATTTGCACATCCTCACGCCTAAACATGAGCGGTGAGTTTGTGTTGCTACAAAATTGATGAAGTCACCATAGGTACCTCACTAGAGATTGGGAATTCCATGTCGGTGTGACAAATAGAAAGCCACTGTGCATTTCGATCCCTAGTGAACTAGGGTACAATCACCTCTATAAACTACGAGCATAGCTCCGGGCAATAAAATCTCATAGAACTAAGCCGCTGCATTAATAACAAGTGATGATAGTGCCCGGTGTAAAAGGATAGACATTTGAACACCATGGTCGGGAAGTGTTTATGAACATGATTTCTGCAAGAGAACATGAGATCCATTTTTGTACACTTAAAAAAAATCACTAACTTCACAGTTATCTTGTGAGTGTCATGTTGTTCCCGAGAATATTATTGCACTGAACATACCATAGTTTAAACAAATGTATTACCTCAGGGATGGAGATTCATTTAAATGATGTACTTTGGCCCATCCTTCCTCTTGGATCCCTAAGCTGGGCTCGTCCTTCACTTCTAGCTCTTTCTTGAAATCTTGTTTCAACACGCTGAAACATTGGCTACTTCTGTTCTCAATGTTTTCCAATTCATTCCTTAACTCTTCCTTATAGTTGTTGAGCTCTTTCCTGAGATCTTCCTTAAACTCGTTCAGCTCTTTCCTGAGATCTTCCTTAATTTTGCTTACCCGTTCTTTCTCTTGAACTTCATTTGTTTCCACCTTATCCTCTAGCTTTTCCACCCTATTCTGAAGCTCTCGGACCAAATCATCCGTCTTCACTTCTACCTATAAAAAACGAAACAAATTGAGACGGGCATAGTTAGTAATGAAATAAGTCAAACCATGCTCCATAGCCAGTCGTGTAGGAAAATGTCAAAATAAATGTGAGAGCCTGTTGAAACCAGCGTTTTGATTTTCGTTTTGTGATTTTTCTCGCCCTAGGCCGAGATGGCCGAATTTCGGTCGTTTTTAAAAATTTCGGCCGAAATTTGACCAAATTTTGACTGAAATTTGATTAAAATTTGACCAATTTCGGCGGAAGATAGATTTCGACCTAGGCCGAGATGGCCGAAATTCGGCCGAAATCCATTTTTTACGGCCGAAATTCAAAACCCTGGTTGAAACAAATGCCTCCTTGTTTTCTTTCTTTTCACCTTGTCTTCTAGCTGCTGCACCCTTTGCTCAAGCTTTTGGACCGATTCATCCGTGTTCTCTTTTACCTATCAAAAGACGAAACAAATAGAAAGATGGGCATAGTTAGTTACTAATGAAATAAGTTGGAACCATGCTCTGAAGATGTCAAAATAAATGCAACTAAGGGGTGTTTTGTTCGGCGTTCTGTAATGCAACCCGTTAACGACCGGATCTGAATAGGTTTGTTTTTGTTTTGGTTCGACTTAACCGTAATGAGATGCCGTGTAAATCAGGTTACACCACCATATGTCTCCGCCCATATGTCTCATGCGATTTTGTTGCGGTTGCTCGGTTATGGGGCGGGGGGGGGGGGGGGGGGGGGGGGGGTCCGGCAGGCCGCTGACGGGGTGGAGGATGGCCGGCTAGCAACATGGGCAAGCACGGGAGTCAGGGAGAGAGATTCCTGGTGCATTCGTGAAGGAAGGAAGAGCAGAGCAATGGCATCCAACTCCTGTACACTGGACGAACCAAACAAACTAGGAAAGGACTCATTACGCCTCGTAAAATCAGGTTTCGAGTGGCACCCCCTGATTTGAAAAATTAAAGATGCAACTCAAAAAACCAAAAAAGATACCTGTATGTGTTTACTAATCTCCCTGAGCGCGTCAGATAAGGAATAAGGGGAGGCATCTGAAGACCTCTTGAGAGGCATCTCATCTCTTGGCTTGCTTGTCGTCCTACAAAAAGTAAGGAACAAATTAAAGAACCAAACCATGAAATTGCATTCATTCAGTTGTGAAGTGAGATGAACAACTCACCCGTTCTATTTCGGTTTCTCAAAAAAAGAAGAAGGAAAACTCACCCGTTCTCCCCATGCTTTCTCTTCTTCCCCATGACAGCAACAAAGCTAGCTGCTCTTCGGTGCTCTCCTTTAGAAATCGCAGCGATATGAGAACGCAAGACCCAAGAAATCAACGGACTTCTCTTTTCAACAGCTCTGAGAGTTGTCTTCAACCTCTCGCTAATGGCCCACAGGGCCACTCTGCCAGATCTAGTTCTCCGCACCACGTTGGCTCCGGGTCGCCTCCGCGAGAGGCGACACCGCGTCACCTCCCACTCGCCGTCCGGTCGCCACGCCAAGAGGCCACCGCGTCGCCTCCGGCTCGCCGTCGTCGCAAGAGGAAGAGGCCAAAACGCGTCGCCCCCAGCTTGCGTGCGCAACCAGTCTTCTAAACTGAGGAAGGAGTTAATTAAAGGTGCTCAAGTGACGCAGCCTTCACTACTAATCCACTTGTGCCTGCTAGGCCACGTGCTCTCGTCAGTGCTCGCAGATGACGTGCCACTCATCGATAGCTATCTTTTCCTGGGAAAGAAAAAAATCTTGAACCTGATGTCGGCAGCGTAGACTTTGCTAAAAAAAGACCGTGACTCCAACGCGCCGACAATTTGATCTTTCTTTTTATGTTCGTTTGGTCAGCAAACGGTCTGACGGACAACGGCGGGCACACGGACACGGCCGGTGCATCCAATACACACGAGGCCAACTCCAACGCACGACCCCGTCCTGTTCATCTGTGTCCGTTTGGGTCAAAATTGTAGAATATGTGAATTGCACGATATATTGCTCTCGTACATAGCCACGTATATATGATGTATAAAGGTTGTTAGACTAAGTATATATTAGATATACATGTTGTAACATAACCGGTATTTGTATGATTCCCTCTTATAAATACAGTATATGACAGCCGTACCCACCAAGGGTATCGAGCATTGTTCCAAACCCTAATCTGTCTAACATGATATCAGACGACGCGTTCGGTCCGCGCCGTGCTTCCGCTTCCTCTGCCGCCGCCGCCGCATAGGCCTTCGCCGCCGCGCCACCTCCGTCAACCTTGGCGATGGACTCGCCGTTCATGGCGTCTATCCCGCTCGCCTGGGCCCGTCCGTCCGCATCGGGGTCGCGTCCTCCAGCGCCCCGATCGCCCGCGCCTTCGCTCGCCCGTGATGCCGCCCTAGCGCCGCACGCCTTCGATCCCGCGCAGCCATCCAGCAATCCATCGCTGGCCTATGGTGCTCCCATGCAGGATCGCAGCGATCCATCGCTAGCGTACGGTGCCCACATGCAGGCTGGACGCGATCCATCCCTGGCGGCCGTCAACTCTGGCTACGGTACCCCCATGCAGGATCGGAATCGCGCCGCTGCGAACTCTGCTGCGCCGCCGGCCTCGGGCCCTCGTGGCACTCCTGTCCAGGTACCGTACGGTGGGCCGTATCCAGCGTCGTACGTCGCGCCGTCGTCGCCGTATGTCGCACCGGCACGTATGCTTCGTCCTCTGCGGTGCCCTACGAGGCGCCGTATGGCGCGCCCTACGCTGCCTCTGTGCCGCACGTCGCGGCGCTGCAGCCCTATGGCGTACCTTCTACGACGCCCTACGGTCATCACCAACACTACCGTACGTCTCCGTCGGCCGATGCGCTGATTCCGTACAGTGCTCCTCCGACGTACGACTCGCAGCTCTCCGCATCGGTGGCTGAACCAGGACCTTTCCACTTCGCTCACCTGGTGACGGTGAAGCTCTCTGCCGACAACTACCTCCTGTGGCGCGCTCAGGTATTGCCACTGATGCGTAGTCACTACCTTGAGGGGTATGTCGATGGTACGCTGCCGTGTCCCCCGGCCATGGTTTCGGTGCCCTCGGCCGCTGGTGGCTCCGTTATGGTGTCCAACCCTGCTCATCGTCGGTGGATCGTTCAGGATCAAGCTATTCTGGATGCCATTCAGTCCTCGCTCACACCCTCCGTGGCCGGCATGGTGGTCTTTGCCGCGACGTCGAGGGATGCATGGGCCACGCTCGACTCCAGCTTTTCCTCGCAGTCGCTGGCCCGTTCCTCTGCCATTCGTAACCAGCTGGGTGAGGTCAAGAAAAATGACCTCTCTGTCACGGCCTTCTTCAACAAGGTCAAAAATTTGGCTGATACACTGTCGTCTATTGGGAAGCCTCTTCGTGACGAGGAGTTTACTTCGTTCATTCTCAATGGGCTTGATAAGGACTATGATTCTCTCGTTGAAAACATTAATGGATGTGACACACCGATGCCGCCTCGCGATCTCTATGCACGCCTTCTCAACACCGAACAGAGGCTCGCTGCTCGCCGCTCCGTTGGCGTCTACATGGAGGGCCCTTCTGCGAACGCTGCTCTCCGCGGGGGCGCCCGCGGTGCCAAGCAGAAGGCGCCGCCGACCTCAGGCAACCAGCCCCATCCGCCCGCTCCACCTCCGACGGCTGGCCGCAAGCGGCTCCACTGCGAGGCATGTGGTGGTGGGGTTGAGTGTCAACTCTGCGGCATCGAGGGGCACTTGGCGTCTCGCTGCCATCGTCGCTTTAAACGAGATTTTCTTGGCATTGGGAACAATGGGAAGGGCAATGAGAAGCAAGCTGCTCTCGCTACACCGGATCCCGGGTTCACTCCCTCATATCCAATCAAGTTTATAGGCAAACCTCTAGTGATAAGATTAACAGTTCTAAGTTTGTGAATCATGTCAATAGACTCATCAAGGGTAGGATGCAAAGGATCAACATGAGGTGCACAAGGGCTAGTAATATACTTGTTCAAATGATATTCATTGAAAATCACAAGCATCTCATTTTTCCACTCACGAAAGAACTCTCCATCAAGAATAGGCACTCTACGTCCAAGACTCCCCAACGTAGACTCATCCATCTTCCTCCAAGGTTTTTAAACCGAAGCAATGGAGACCAATGCTCTGATACCAATTGAAATGATCGAGAAGAGGTGTCTAGAGGGGGGGGGTGAATAGACTCTTAACAAAGAAAACTTGCAGTTTTTATTTTCTTCAAGTTAAGGTAGAGTTTAGCACAAGTTTAAACATTCACAATACATTTCAAACAAGCATGGCAAGAGTATATGAGCAGTGGAAAGTAAAGCATGCAAGTTGCAAGAATGTAAAGGGATGGGATTGGAGTATGCAAACGCAATTGGAGACACGAAGATTTTTTTTCGTGGTTCCGATAGGTGGTGCTATAGTACATCCACGTTGATGGAGACTTCAACCCACGAAGGGTAAGGGTTGCGCGAGTCCACGGAGGGCTCCACCCACAAAGGGTCCACAAAGAAGCAACCTTGTTTATCCCACCATGGCCATCGCCCATGAAGGACTTGCCTCACTAGGGTAGATCTTCACGAAGTAGGCGATCTCCTTGCCCATACAAACTCCTTGGTTCAACTCCACAATCTTGATGGAGGCTCCCAAGTGACACCTAACCAATCTAGGAGACACCACTCTCCAAAAGGTAATAGATGGTGTGTTGATGATGAACTCCTTGCTCTTGTTCTTCAAATGATAGTATCCCCAACACTCAACTCTCTCACACAGATTTGGATTTGGTGGACAGAAGATTTGAGTGGAAAGCAACTTGGAGAAGGCTAGAGATCAAGATTCATGTGGTTGGAATGGAATATATTGACCTTAACACATGAGTAGGTGGTTCTCTCTATGAAAATGTATGTTGGAAGTGTAGGCATGTTCTGATGGCTCTCCTCACGAATAAAGGAAGGGTGGAGGGGCATATCTAGCCTCCACACAAAATCTAACAGTTACACACAATTCACCAAACTCGGTGGGACCAAATCAGAAAACTCGGTCAGATCGATTCAGTTCATAATGTGACCGTTAGGCATTTCGTTGGGACCGATATGATCAACTCGGCGGGACCGATGTGCTAGGGCTAGGGTAAAACCTCATCTCGGTTTGACCGATTACACAAACTCGGTGGGACCGATTTTGGTAAAGAGCTAACCAGAGAGTTGGTCAAGCAAACTCGGTGAGACCGATTACAAATCTCGATGAGACCAAAATAAATGCAACAGGCACCAGAGAGTTTGCAAGCCCATCTCGGTGAGACCGGGATCCCATCGGTGAGACGGAATTGATTAGGGTTTCTAGCAGTGGCTATGTCAAATAAACTCGGTGGCGCTGGATAGATCAAATCGGTAGGGCCGAGTTTGAATTTTGGTTTGGGACATATGTGGATATGAAAAAGTGGTTGAGGGTTTTGGAGCATATCACTAAGCATTTTGAGCAAGCAAGCCATTAAGCAACACCTCATCCCTTTTTAATAGTATTGGCTTTCCTATGGACTCAATGTGAGAGTCTTGAGCTTTTGAGCTTTTGCCAATCTTCTATCCTTAGCATTTAGAAGGGGTTCCACATCCTCTTGTCAATGCCACTCCATTTGTTGAACTTATCTGAAATATACTAGATAAAACCATTAGTCCAACAAGAGATATGTTGACATTAATTACCAAAACCACCCAGGGAGCACTTGTGCTTTCACAACGGGAGCCGACGAGCTGCTGGGCCAGTGCTAAACCGGGCGACGGCCAGGCGTGTCTTTGCCGGTGAATCACCGACGAGTGAGATCCGAGCGGCTAGAGGCGGAGTGAATACTTGCATGCGGTGCGAAAGCATTGTCGGGGGTGTACGGTTTAGTACCCGGCTAATCCATGACAAAGGTGTAGTCGCCGACGACCAGATGCGTCAAATCCGGCGGTGACAGCCGCAGATCAACCGATTCTGCGCCGGGGACGGGGCGAGACATCCACAAATTTGGGTGGTCAAGGACTGGGGCGGATCCTACGAAGCGTCAGTGGTGGCGGGGGTGGGAAGGATGGCACAAGCATAGATGAGGCGTGGGAGTGGGGTGGGTGAGGCAGCGGAGGGGAGGGGATTTTTTCCTCCAAGTGGTAGTGGCCGAGCAAATATGGGTGGCGGGATGCACGACTAAGGATAAATTATCCTTCGCCAACAGTTATTGGGGATCGGCTAGGTGCTGGTACACCTCTAACCGGTTATAGGGGATCGGTTAGAAATGCCGTAAGTACAACGTATTGGCTTTTCTAGAGCCGTGCGAGAAGTTTTTTATAGCAAAGGTTCATGCAAAAAGAAAAAAATTCAAAGCTGCCCCACTCATTTTGGACTAGTGATTAGGGTGCCACACTATGGCGTTGCTTGAGAGGAAACTGTGCGCACTTTTTTATTAAAAAAAATAGACGGGATTATTGCCTCCATCTAGAAAAACATTTAGAAAAAAAATCCTCGCGTCCATCTAGAAAAAGAGGTAAAAAAGAAAAGAAAATATCATCAACGCAACCTACCAGCGCACGCCACTTTGCGTAGCCCTTCATTTAAAAAAACTAGAGAATACACCGCGCGTTGCTGCAGGAACCGACTGCAATATATATCAGTGATTTGATTGTATGAAGCTTTCATCGTTGAATTAATAATATATGAACTAAAGCGAAAAATAAATATTATATATTGCATTTGATTACTGTGTAGTCAGAATATATTGTGAATATAAGTGGATAACGTAAATGGAGAACTTCTTTTTTCATGAATATTGAGTGGACCTTTGATGAGGTGATATTTGATTATTGTTTAGTCAGAATATATTTTGAATATAAGTTGCATAACGTAATGGAGAACTTTTTTTCATGAATGTTTAGTGGACCTTTGATGAGGTGGACATGTGTGGTGAGGTGAAATATGTGCATGAGATCAACTAATAACTGAAAACTTTTCTCATGCATGTACTGATGGGCCTTTTATTAGGTGGCAAAGGCTCTTATCTCCCGGTGCCCTCCCCTTTCACATAAGTCAAATGGGTTTAATTTAAGGGAATACTAGAAAGCATAATAACTTGCATAACTCCAGGAGAACTTCCTGGAACTCCCGGTGCCCTCCCCTTTCACATAAGTCAAAGGCTCTTATCTCCTTTTGAGCTTCTCCTGCTGCGTGGAGTTCATTGGAAGCCATGTTCGCTCTGGCCTCCGGAGTCGGAACTCCCGATGCGGGAGCTAACGGGCTGGAACTCCCGATGAGTTCCTGGAACTCCAGATGCCCTCTCGTTTTCACACGAAAGAAAGGCTATTATATATCATTTTGCTAGTTTCTCCTGCTGCCGGGAGCTCATTATAAGCCATGTTTTGGAAATAGCGGCGGACACTGGAGCACAGGTTCTTCCCTGCTCTCCTTTGAAGGTATTCTCAGAGATGGATTTCCCTCTCCTTTTGTATGCGGGAGTGGAACTGAAGCACAGGCTCTTCTCTTGTTTCCTTGCATAGTCTCTCGGAGATCATCGTTGCTCCAATATCACATGTCGGCAGGGGAATCGAAGGACTGTTGCTCCTGGGAGATCAGCAATGTTGCTCCAATTTCGCATTTGCCTCTTCCCAATATCCTTCCAGTGTCTCCTGGGAGATCATTTGGCTCCAATTTCAGATTTGGGGAGAGAAATGGAAGCACTGGCGGCCGCTTTGTGGGACGTCCTGGCGAAGGCCGCCAATCTTGCGCAGCTATCTGGGCTGCACGCTGCCATGCTCGTCGCCGGGGTAATGAGCCTGCTTTGGAATCCGGAGAGCAAGCAGGAATGTGCCAAGCTCGTGCAGTGCGCTTGCGAGCTCCGTGAGCTCCTGCAGTGGCCAACCGGCTGTGCGATCGTGATGCAACACACGGACATGGGGGGTTTGATTAGCAAGGCTCTCCACGACGCCGACGGCCTCGTCGAGTCGTACAACAGGAGCACGCTGTGGCGCCGCGTCGGGTCCGGCCAGAGCACGGTGGCCCAGTTCCGGGACATGCAGAATCGCATCAACAACTATTGCCGGTTCGTGCTGATCATCAACGGACACCTCCTGATGCAGGCAATTAATTATCCATCAGATCCTGATACTAGGTGAGATACTCCACCGATCCTCGTTTACACGTTCAAACATACAATAAGCTAATGCTTAATGATAGCTCGACGTCTCATGTTCAACTGGCAACACGTGCAGGATCCATCAGGGGAACGATCCACCACAAACCGTGCAAGCAGTAGCGGAGCGTCCCACGGGTGCAGAGCCTCCCCAAAGGGCCAACAGTATTGGTCAGGAAGGAGTTGGCGGTCAGCCAGGCAATACCGATGACCCAGGATGTGATATAGTGATTTCCAATGCATGACTCAAATGTGTCCTAGCTTGCCGAGTTCTATGTTTGTGTTGCTACTTAGTACTGGGTTTGTTCACGTGAGTTTTTGATGGTGTGCACCTATCTCTAGGTGTGGTGCAGGGTCATGAACTCTTTATGGTTGTATAATGTACACCCTTCGTTCCATTATATAAGACCTTTTTGCAAGCTATGTTAGCTTGCGAAAACGTCTCATAAAGTGGGACTCAGGAAGTATTAGCCTGGTACTTATACAAAGAATCAATACAGGACTCCTTTTGGTAGCGAAAATAAATTTGTGGAATACTTGTAACGTTTTAGTCCTTCAAGAATCCTTGTTATGTTCGCCTGTTTGCTTTGCTTTATATTGGAAACAGAGCAGTCTGGGTCAAGGCTTTGCCTAGATAAACCTGATCAGGCTGAGATACGAAATACATGGACAAGTAGTCAAAAGAAAAACTTAATTTGACTAGAATTTTGGCGCCCTATGATACAAGAAAATTTCACCATGTGTATGCCTAAATTCTTGCAAGATGCTGTGGAACGCATACAATTGCACAAATCAGATATCAGTAGGCTGGTTCAGGTGTTGGCTCTTGGCTTATTAACACAGAAAGCCCCTTTGTAACTACTATGACAATCAGATGGTACAGAGTGACCAAAAGAACTCGCAGCATACAACAATACTACTCCCTCCGTCCGGAAATACTTGCCGAAAAAATGCACAAAAATGAATGCATCTAGAACTAAAATACATCTAGATACATCTATTCCTCCGACGAGTACTTCCGGACGGAGGGAGTACAAGATAAAACAAACAACAGAATGTGGTGTGGCTGCAGCCTGCAACTGAGCAAATCATATCTGCACACTATGAATCACCCTACCTTTAACATAACTGAAACAGCAAATTTTTATCAAGCTGTGCACACATATGTATCAGCTTGTGCAAATATTGACAAGCACAGAAGAAGAGAAACACAAAATTCTAGAGCATTAGGATTAAATTAGATCAAATTGGAGAGGAAATGCAAGCATTAAGTTGCTCATAACATATATAGGTGGATACTAACTTTTCCATTTTAGGCGATTACAGACACAGGTTTCTACTAGACCACACATGCATGGAAACCATAAACAGAGACTGCGGGCATATTAAAATCTTGGACCTAGCTAGCACTCCTACCTGGTTACCCTTCAATTCTTTCTGCCCCGCGCAGACTTGAGAAGCTCAGGCAATACCATAGGACAGCTTGCCTCCAGATGCTTATATCCATCCGTCGCCAACACAGCATCAAGGATTGCAGGAGTGCTAACAATGAAGTCGACACACTTAACCTTGAGCTGTGGGCAGTAGTGCTGCTCGGCTAAAGCCAGAGTTATCGCTGCCGTGTCGACACTAATGCCATCAGAGAGCTTGCCTTCGCAGATCTGCTTCAGCCTGTCCAATCCATACCTGTCGGCAGCTGCAAGCAGATGCTGAGCCAGCATGGTCACTCTCTCATGCTGAAGACTGAATTCCAGAACAGAGTCAGTGTAGATGAAGTAAAGCAACGGCTCGAATACCTCCGCTTTCATGTCCTTGATCTCCACACACCGAGAGCTCGTCTCCTTCATGTCCCCAAAGAACTCAGCCATAAGGACAGGGGACCTTGCAGCGAGAATGAGCTTGTGCGCAGCGAAAGACTTGCCGGACACAAGAAATGTGACATCCGCTTCCATTCCACTGCGCAGGAGTTCAGCGAGGTGGTCTTGCAAGCTAGGTGATGACCCAGAGCCAGACACTTGTTTACCTGGGGTTGTTGCTGGTGCTGGCAAATCCTCCTTAAACACGGTGATGGTGCATTCCACAGTAAAGGAATCATTTAGGAGAAAACCAGATAATGGTAGCTTGCCTGTTGATATGAGACGAACCGGAGGCGAGATATTTTCTCGGGCGACAGGCGAGCACTTTACAAGATAGCAGAATGTCCATGGGCGGTTGAATATCCATGACACGCTCCCCCCTAATGGTACACGTGCGCCAGTGAGATCAACCAAACAGCAGCTGAGGTTGGCCCTCACAACACAATGGACGGGCAGGTGTCACTGAGAAACACAAGCTTGGCTGCCACGCACCGAGTGCCATCTGTGTCTCTCATGGCAGGGTAAATGCAGATCTCCCACTCGTACCCACCAACGTTCAAACTGGATCTGATGCAATCCCCATGGCCCATTGTTTCGGTGGTGCAGTAGCCGTCAATCCTAAGCAGCTTCACCGAGCGCACGACATTGGTGATGTCTTCGCAGGCATTTTCCATGGTGAAGGCTGGATGGGGAATACAGGGGAAATTAAAGTTTCTTCTTCTTTTGAGTCAGATCCTGAAATGTAGAAGTATCCCGCGCGGGATCCTCATTAGGACTACTGATAATACAGGGTTACACTTGAGAGCGCAGCGGAGAGGAGGCGACGAGCAGACTGGGGGGAGGTAACTCACCGCGCCACTGGACTGGAGTACGGCTAGCCTCCCAGCGTGCGCGGGGTCGACCGATGGGTCTCCCGGCGTCCGCGGAGAGGATCAATGCGGATAGATCCCTGCTCCGGGGGGCGGATTTGGGCTCGGACGAACCGCACCAGCCATGTCTGGTGGAGTGCGGTGGAGGCCGGCGCAATGAGGGATTGAGGGAGCGAGGGAGAAGAAGACTGGGGCGACTGGTGTTGACGGCAGGAGAATGGAGTGGGAGGTGGGTAGTTGACTCGGTTTAATAATGGGTCACATTTATTTATCACAACATCCCCTTTTAACCAACAGACAGCCTCATGTACCCACACATTTATTGATAACTTAGGTCATGTATAGTGGTTGATAAAAAAAAGTTATTTTAATTTTGTCATGTAATTTAGATAAATCATGTATAATGGGTCACATTTTAGTCATAAGACATTTAAACACTTTCTTTTATTAATTTTCAAGCTTATACTTTCTTTTCATCAGACTAGTAAATGCGCACGTGCAACGCACATTAATATTTGGACAATATATTAATTGCACGTGGATATTAAGTATGCAATTATTTGTGTGTTAATTTTGTGATTAATGCCATATTTGGTATGATATTAATTGCACATTAAACATGTTGAACCCCCGTCTTTCGAGTAGTCTAGGTCGTTGGATTGACTTAATTTGATGGTCGAGATCAGTTGGATCTGCTCCTTTGGGTTTTTTATATTGGTATAGATTTAGTTTTTTTTAACAACTACTTATGCATTTTTTAAACAAAATTACTGCAAACGCGCGGGGAGAAAGTCATGCCTACTACTTTATTTGTCTTGACATGCACACGTGCCAACTGAGCTATCATGTCATATCAGGAAGCATGCAATTTCCCTTCTCTACCATGATGTCATGCAATTTCCCTTGTCTACCATGATCTGGAGATTTTTATAATAAAATTAGATCTAATCCTGGAGACCTTTTACTATGTGAGGATAGCAAATCTAATCCTGAGACCTTTTACTATGTGAGGGCAGCAAATCTAATCCTGAGACCTTTTACTATGTGAAGGCAGCAAATCTAATCCTGGACATACTCTGTTGACTAGTCCACCAGCCGCCACTTTCTATCCTTTTTTCAACCAATAAAGATCTGTTCCTTATCCAGTTTGTATTGCGTTTTCCCATTATTTCCCTTTTCAACCAAGAGACCGGTTGGGTACCCGGTCTCTACTACTTTTACCATATTATTTCCTCTTTGAATCAAGTCCTAGATTCATGCTATAACTTTCCCCCCTTTCTTCGTTGTTTGAACAAAGCACTATATTCGAATGCACGAAGTAGCTTTACCTCTAATAATACTAAAAATTTAGGTGGCTTTGGAAGAGCTGATGGGAGTAGAAAAAGATGCACATGCAGACACGTGGGGAGCTGGGGCAGTAGAGCAAGGCCGCTTTCGAAGAACTTATACCTGAGGGTCGTCGGGATGTCGGCGGCGGCAGGTCAGATCTGCGGACAATAAGGTAGGGAGGAAGAAGGGTCGGAGGACCTCCCGAGCCGACGTTGTGTCGGAGAGAACGACACGGACAGAGGATCGGGCCCCTCCGGCAGCTATGGATTTCCTCCCTCGACAGCTGGTGGACAAGTCAACAGAGTATGTCCAGGATTAGATTTGCTGCCCTCACATAGTAAAAGGTCTCCAGGATTTCCCTTCTCAAGAAAGCTAATTTTATTATAAAAATCTAGGCGAAAGATTCAACCCAATCGGACTTACGGATCTCCGGATATAAAAAAACGGTGGAAGGGCAGAATCGGGAGCACAGAAACAGAGAGAGACAGAGAGATAGATCCAATCTCGGAGGGGCTCTCGCCCCTCCCAAGCCATGGGAGCCAAGGACCAGAGGGGAAACCCTTCTCCCATCTAGGGAGAAGGTCAAGGAAGAAGAAGAAGAAGGGGGGCTCTCTCTCCCTTGCTTCCGGTGGCGCCGGAGCGCTGCCAGGGGCCATCATCATCACTGCGATCTTCACCAACACCTCCGCCATCTTCACCAACATCTCCATCACCTTCCCCCATCTATATTCAGTTGTCCACTCTCCCGCAACCCGTTGTACCCTCTACTTGAACATCGTGCTTTATGCTTCATATTATTATCCAATGATGTGTTGCCATCCTATGATGTCTGAGTAGATTTTTGTTGTCCTATTGGTGATTGATGAATTGCTATGATTGGTTTAATTTGCTTGTGGTTATGTTGCTGTCCTATTGTGCGCTCTGTGTCCCGCAAGCGCGAGGGATTCTCGATGTAGGGTGTTGCAATATGTTCATGATTCACTTATAGTGGGTTACTTGAGTGACAGAAGTATAAACCCGAGTAAGGGGGTTGTGGCGTATGGGATAAAGGGGACTTGATGCTTTAATGTTATGTTTGGGTTTTACCTTAATGATCTTTAGAGTTGCGGATGCTTGCTAGAGTTTCAATCATAAGTGCATATGGTCCAAGAAGAGAAAGTATGTTAGCTTATAACTTGTTATCGGTCTAGTAAAGTAGTCAATTGCTTAAGGACAATTCCGTAACTCCTACCATCATTTTTCCACAGTCGCTATATTTACTTTATTGCTTCTTTATATAAACAGCCCCTAGTTTATATTTACGTGCTCTTTATTATCTTGCAAACCTATCCTATCACACCTACAAAGTAATTCTAGTTTCATACTTGTTCTAGGTAAAGAGAACACTAAGCGTGCGTAGAGTCGTATCAGTGGCAGATAGGACTTGAGAGAATATTTGTTCTACCTTTAGCTTCTCGTTGGGTTCGACACTCTTACTTATCGAAAGAGGCTACAATTGACCCCGTATACTTGTGGGTTATCAAGACTTTTTTCTGGCGCTGTTGCCGGGGAGTCATAGCATGGGGTGAATATTCTTGTGTGTGCTTGTTTGCTTTATCACTAATTAATTTTTATTTGATGTTCTAAGTTGTTCTCTATCTTTAGTTATGGATATGGGACACGAAATACCAAAAAAAATTAGGTGTACTTGCTACTCATGGAGATGGGGAACCTCCTAAAACCCTCGATGCTCATTATGTGAAAGAAATTATGTACTACTTTGATAATTCTGAGAAAACCCCATTCAATTTCGTTATGGGAGACACGTTGGATCAACGTGAATACTTTAGGGATTATCGCTTGACACAAAAAGGGAAACTATTATGGGATCAAATTTATATGTTATATTGGTATGCTAGGCAACTATGCTTGAGATATGATTATACTTGTTGCTCTAGGATGAAGGCTCCACACCTTCCCTTTTCATGCGAATTTAATGATGATAAAACCTTGGCTTCTTATGCTAATGATATCTATGATTACTATGATGTGGAACAAATAGAAGAATTTGTTGCTTTTATGGGTGCTTATGAGATTGAATCTATGTTTAAAGAGTTTGAAGATTTTGATGATTCAGTTTACAGACCTGAAAATTTTGCTATACTTAGATATTGCTATAAAAATTATGAATACAATTCCAATATTGATGCATTTATTGAGGAAGTCTCCGCTGTCGAAGAAGAGATTAATATTTTGCAGGAAGCTATTGAATAAGAAATTGATGAAACTGTGAGCTCATTGGATGAAAAAGATGATGAGGAGAGCGAAGAACAAAAGGAGGAAGAGTAGATTAGCTACCCGTGCCCACCTTCTAATGAGAGTAACTCTTCAACTCATACATTGTTTAATTTCCTTTCGTGCTTACCGAAGTGAAAGATCGAGGATGTCGCCTAGAGGGGGGGGGGGTGAATAGGCGCTTTAAAATAATTACGGTTTAGGCTTGAACAAATGCGGAATAAACCTAGCGGTTAATTTGTCAAGCACAAAACCTACAACAACTAGGCTCACCTATGTGCACCAACAACTTATGCTAAGCAAGATAAGCAACTATGTGATAGCAAGATATATGACAAAGAACAATATGGCTATCACAAAGTAAAGTGCATAAGTAAAGGGCTCGGGTAAGAGATATCCGAGGCACGCGGAGGCGACGATGTATCCCGAAGTTCACACCCTTGCGGATGCTAATCTCCATTTGGAGCGGTGTGGAGGCATAATGCTCCCCAAGAAGCCACTAGGGCCACCGTAATCTCCTCACGCCCTCGCACAATGCAAGATGCCATGATTCCACTAAGGGACCCTTGAGGGCGGTCACCGAACCCGTACAAATGGCAACCCTTGGGAGCGGTCACTGAACCCGTACACTTTGGCAACCCTTGGGGGCGGTCACCGGAACCTGTCAAATTGCTCGGGGCGATCTCCACGACCTAATTGGAGACCCCGACGCTTGCCCGGAGCTTTACACCATAATGATTGAGCTCCGAACACCACCAACCGTCTAGGGCGCCCAAGCACCCAAGAGGAACAAGCTCAAGGGCACCAAGCACCCAAGAGTAATAAGCTTCTCAACTTGTAACTTCCACGTATCACAGTGGAGAACTCAAACCGATGCACCAAATGCAATGGCAAGGGCACACGGAGTGCCCAAGTCCTTCTCTCTCAAATCCCACCGAAGCAACTAATGCTAGGGAGGAAAATGAGAGGAAGAACAAGAAGGAGAACACCAAGAACTCCAAGAACTAGATCCAAGGGGTTCCCCTCACATAGAGGAGAAAGTGATTGGTGGAAATGTGGATCTAGATCTCTTCTCTCTTTTTCCTGAAAAACTAGCAAGAATCCATGAAGGGATTGAGAGTTAGCAAGCTCGAAGAAGGTCAACAATGAGGGCAAAAACGAGCTCAAGAGTTAGGGAACCATTGGGGAAGAAGACCCCCTTAAATAGGTCCCCACGAATCTGCCCGTTAGGTGCAGAAACCTGGGGGACCAGTACAACCGGTGCATGAACTGGTACAACCGGCCAAAGCAGAGGAAAAACCAACCTGGGAAAAGCTCTAAGCGGTACAACAGCCTGGGGAACCGGTAGTACCGGTTAAACCGGTCAACCGCCCAAGAACCGCTCCAAAACAGAAACTAGTCCGGTGGTAGAGCGGTACATGGCCGGTACAACCTCTGGACCAAATCTGGAGCGGTACAACCGCTCCAAACACCGGTTGTACCGGTCAACCGGTACATCCTCTGTACGGGGCGGTACAACCTCTCTATCTAAAACAGGCAATATCAAAACAGCCACAACTTTCGCATACTAGCTCCGAATTCGATGAAACCAAGTTTGTTGGAAAGCTAGCAACAAGGGCTAACACAATCTTGATAGAAATATCAATAAGAAGCAAATGAGAAAAGGCCCACAAGAAAATGGTGAGAACCCTTCCTTGTATAAGACCGGTGAAACCTTCAACACCGAAAACATCATAGAAGACGCATGCGAACTCCGTTTTCGATGAACTCAAGCTTGTCATCAAGATGACCATAAGCTCTAAGACTCACAAAGAGAACCAAACAAGAACAAAGAAACATGATGCAAGGATGCAATGGTTTGATCTCTCTACTAACGATATGATCAAGCTACCAACTTGAGAGCCCCCCTTGATAGTACGGCAAACGATCCTATAACCCGGTCTCCCAACTACCACCACGAGACCGGTAAAATAGAAAACCTATCAAGGGCAAACCTTTGCCTTGCACATGGTCCACTTGAGCAAGATGAAGACGATCTTGACTCCCTCAAGTTGGACCATCTTCTTGATTGTGTTGGCTCGATGAAGACTAGATGATTGCTCCCCCATAGTCCACTATGGGTGAGCGACTCTTCGGCACATCTTCACAAGTCCATTGACACCACAATGGATGGCAAGATTCAAACTTGATTGCTCCCCCATACTCCATTATGGGTGAGCCACTCTTCGTATTGCTCCACTTGAACTTGCACACATCAAACTTGATGACGATCACCACTTGATGTCATCCTCCATGGGTTGTATGGGATCTTCCTCTTGATGCAAGACCATGGAAACATACCTAACCCCACAAAGAACTCTCACGTAGACCATGGGTTAGTACACAAAGCGTAATGGACAATGCTTACCATACCATGGGAACACTTGGTCCCTCTCGGTACAATTTGTGCGCTTTGTGTGTTGATCAACTTGAATCACTCTCTGTACTTAGTCTAGATTAACCTTGAATCTTTCCAACTCTCTTCATTTGGATGATGTCTTGAAGGTAAACATGAATGATCACATAATCTTCTTCTTCAAGACATGCTTGCAATAAGCTCAACACTCACATGACCAATCTTTGGATAATTCCTTAATAGCACCTTGGTCAAATCATAAAATCCTTGAAACCAACACATGGACTCCAAGAAAAGCCTATGGACAAACCCTTCAAATATAACTCAAGGTAACCATTAGTCCATAGAGATTGTCATCAATTGCCAAAACCAAACATGGGGGCACCGCATGTTCTTACAATCTCCCCCATTTTGGTAATTGATGACAATCACTTTCAAGAGAGTTTATACAAGGAATTATGCATCACCATGCAATGCAACAACCAATAATGCATGTGAATGAGATGCAAATGCTAAGGAAACAAAAATCAAAGCTACTCCACAAAACTCTCTGAAACTTCTCCCCCATTGGCATCGATTGCCAAAATGGGCGAAAAGCTTAGAAGGCCAATATAAATTGTGGTCCTCCATAAATTGTGTATTTCTCAACAAGAGAGTGGAATCCAATACACATATCCAACTGCCAATACTTGGAGGAAGACAAACTATATTGATGCCCAAAGATTGCAACAAAAAGATATGCCACAAAGACATAACAAAGAGAGACACAAGCAATCAGAAGATACCAATTGAAGCAATCAATCAACGGAAATCAATTGAACCAACTAGACCAATGATCCTACATGCCACAAGAATAAATATATTATGAAAAGCGCAGAGGAGTTTTCTAAAGAAACTAGAGAAGCTCCCCATGATTTGTGCACACAAAAGAATTTTTGTATTTGAATACAAAGTGCACAAAATAGGATCATAGCTCCCCCAAAATCAATAGAAACTTACATCCAGTGCAAGTGAGCCTATAGGAAACAAAGCCTAGAGCTTGCAACAAGCACATGGTTGAGCAACATGTAAGAGAGGCAACTTAAGAATAGGCTCAACCAAAATGATGTGTGTGAGTCATGGCGAAGCACTTGAGAAGACTAAAATTAGGATTAGCATTAAGCATCAACATAGTCTTGAAAGAATGAGGCACATGGTGCAAGTCCTATCATTCCCACACACAACTGGCAAATGGGTTCACAAGCTTACTACTCCATAAGCAAAAGAGAACCTATGCTTGTGACAACCCGTGGTGAAGATAGACGAGGGGAGGCTCATCAAGACGAGGGATACCAATTAAGATGGCAAAAACCTCGTAAAGGTAAGCAAGAGGAAAATAATATTCACCACACAAGAGTGCAACAAGATGCAACGATAGAGGACACGCACTCAAGGCAAAAGCTTTCATGGAGCCACCAAAGAAATAACATAAGAAAGACAAGGTGGACGTGAAAGAAAAGATATCAACTAGAGATGTAATTTCTCTCAAGTGTATAAGGTTCTATGTAGACGAAATCATGATGATATATATATCTACAAAGAAGGATGTACACCCGAAATAGTTACAACACGAAGGAACAAGATATCCACAAGGAAGTCATAAATATACCAATAAGATATTTGCTTGAAAGCATAACACTTGGCTAGATAAGGTCTTATTGTATATAAATGAAGTCCAAACACACATCCATCAAAGGCATCACAACTAGCAACGAGAGATCATCGTTGGGATGCTTTGAGAAAGGAAACAAGTATCACAAGATATGAAATGAAAATCATGCCAAGATGCAACCTACACAAGGTTGAATGCAAGAGGAGAAAGCATGAATAGATACTTGTTACCGAGATATCATTGGAAGGATGTATTAGATACCAATTGAAGGTAGATAGTAGTTCATTGATCATCCTAGCTTGACTCCAATATGCACATGGTGACAACACCTTCCTTGTGAGTGAGCCGGGCATCCAATGCATCTCCAAATGTTCCTAGAAGAACAACACAAACTAAATGGTACCCAAACTCATCGGGACCAAATAGTTAGAAACACCAATACATAGGACAAACTCCACATAAATATGTGCATATAGATATGAAAATGAATTTCATGCACATCTCATCCAAATTGAGACTAGGTGGAGTTTCCCCTATATATTGAGTCAAAGAAAGAAAGCGTGCCAAATGAAATACATGAAGTAAACATGCATGCTCAAGACTTTCAAAACCCGAAACCAAAAACAAAGAAATGCCAAGTGAAAATGATACCAAATGGAGAAATCATCACTTGGAAGATATCATTAAAGATACATCAAGGAATGAGATATCCATTGATACACACTAAACTAAAGATGTCAAACTCCCAAAGAGAGGATGGTTCCAAACAAACCAAGCTCTCAACACAGTTTCATGATGGCACAAAGTACCAAAAAGAAATGGCTTGCCTTCCACCAAAACACACTTGATAAGGATCACAAGAAGAGCGTTTTAGATAAAAAGAATAGCTCCCCCACAAGTTGTGCATTACATAGGATTTGCACTTGAATACAAAATGCACAAGGTGGGATCATCACTTTCACTATATCTAGAAAACACTAGACAAGAACAAGAAATAAACAAGATACACAAGTGGTAGGGAAGACAATGGAAGTTGACACAAACTTGGCAAGAGATAAGGCAAATAAAAAGCAAACGCCAACGTGAAGATGATCAATAATTTCTACCACACATAAGTGATTACCAATTGTCAAAAGACAAGAAGTATTTGGAAATAATTCCCGTTGGTAGATAGCAATGATATCCAACATCATCTTTACACCAAACACACGCAAATTGCAACTTGTAGAGCTAACATGCCACCTAGGAACAAAATAATCTACAATATCAATTCTAGGTGACAATATCTCAAATGTACACATTTTCTAGGCTTGTAATATGCACTTAGCATATTACTCCCCCATAATGTGATACCAATAAGAACTTAACAAGAGGCAATAAGAGGAACAAACAAGAGATAATTAATGGACTATTTAGAATTTGAATTTCTCATGAGAGATATACCACCTAGCGACTAGATAATCTTCTAACATCAATACTAGATGGTATTCCTCATGTACACACATTTATAGGATTGTGAGGTGCACAAAGCACATCACTCCCCCAAAATGGGATGTTCCATTAATCTCTCACACGAGCCAACTAGGATACAAACAAGAAGCATAAAGGCTCAACGCACGACACACACGTACATGGTGTGCAAACCAACACACACATACTTGATTGTTCAAGATAAGCAAGTTAGAATCACAACATATACAAACACATGCAAGGAACAAAACCAAAACATGCAAGGGGGCAAGTAACTTTCAATGTAAACAATTTAAGTACAAGTTACCGCAAGGAGGCACATTGGATATAAGATAGAAACTTTATAATCCAATTGACTTGGTTTGAGACAATAAGAATGATGAAGTCCCCTTAATTCTTCATGATGTAGCCAAGTCTTCGATGCCCTCCAACAACACCTATTGATCAAGTTTGAGCTAGTTGGTCCCCAACCAAGTTGGGTCCTAAGAGGTTAGTCACAATAGGCTTGGCTACCCAAATGGTTCTTTGCTTCAAACCACTTTGAGTACCAACAAACTTGGCAACCACATTGCCAACCTTATCCTTCCCAAGAGAATAGACATCATCAATAATAATTGGGTTGGATAAGTTACCACTAGTGCATGAAGAAGCGACGCGACCTTTCTCACGACATAAGTAGCAACGTCTACTCTTCACTTTCTTCTCACTTGATTTCTCAATTTGAGAAGCATTAACTTGAGTCTTCTTGGAAAGAGGCCTTTCTTCAACTTGATGTTGAGCATGAGATTGAACTCGTGCCCTCTTCCCTTGTTGCTTGACACTAATGGCCTTCTTCTTCAATGGGCAAGATCTAAAATGACGCCCTTCGACTTTGCACTTGAAGCAAACAATCTTGGCTGAATTCTTGACTTGTTCTTGGCCCTTCTTCTTGTTCAACTTGGACTTCTTCTTCTTGTTGGAGTTGAATCCAAGTCCACCTTCGTCATTGGGGGATTTTTGCACACACAAGATATTGTTGAGTGTGGCCTTCCCTTCATGACACTTTTCCAAGTCTTTCTTCAAAGAAGTGACTTGGGCCTTGAGCTCTTTGATTTCCTCTACATGGTTAGTCTCAACACAAGTACTAGCAGCGTGTTTGGCAGCTTGAGGGATTGGGAATGGGAGTTTAGGAGGGGGAGTTTGTGAAGGGATTAGACTTGGGAAGTAGAGTTTTAGTCCCAATCCCATGTTTGGTGTGTGGTGGGAATTATCAGTGGGAATTCAACAGGAAGTTATTTTCCTTTGTTTGGTTCATGGGTATAGGAATGGGAATTGTTCTATGAGATTGGCAAATGAGTGTTACCGTTAAATAGGTCTGAATAAGAAAATACTCATATTTTTAATTTATTTGTTCCACACGTAACAGAGAAAATGTTAAAGCTAGAATGTTGCATTTGATCAGTATACTTACATACATACAAAATATCAGAAGGTATCAGGTCAAAAAGGAGATACCCATAATGGAATTTAACATGAATGTACTTCCTACATTTATATAATATATACCCCTCACATATGAAGTCATCAAATCTGTAGCAGCTATCAAGACTTGTTTGAGTGTAAAACTGAACTTAGAAAGTACAGGAAGCATGAAGCATAAAGGTATACAAATGCAAGTGCTATATGACATATATACATATTGTTCTCTACATGCAGCCACAACGACAAGTTAGAGACATTGTGGCTTGCCTTTTTTCATGTATGTGTCAGGTGGCATGATGTACAATATTGGTTCTCTACATGTACAAGTAGCAGCCACAATGGCAAGCCAGCGATAACCAACAAACTACAGCTGAACACTAGCAAATAAATTTATACAAGTACAAGAGAATTCATCCAGTAAATATTCACATCCATGTCCCATGTATGCTTCTAAAAAAGTAAAAAGGACATGACAAACTAATCAAGACAGAGACCTCTGTACAGTATTTTTATGAATTAAACAAGGGAACAAATGATATACTAAATCAAAGTAGTAATCCACACCTCTAGCCTTTTGGTGACTCTTGATTGTGAACTACAAAGGGACAACGGGAGTGATGGAACAAATCTGTGACCTGTGTATTAGGAAAAAAAATAGAAAGAAGAATATATTTGCATCAGTTTGTGAAGGGAAAAGAAACGAATCCAGTTTTGTTAACAAAACCAGATGGGATACAGCTAGATATGCACGTAACAAAGTTGGATTGGCAGCAAAATTTCCTCAATTCACGATGGAAAGGGGAAGAACAGGTTACCTCAGCCATCGATTTGTTTGGAGGAAGAATGGCGGCGCTGCTAAATAAGGGTCATTAGCTAGGATTTTGCCGGGCTATCGCTGGGATTTTCGTCCTTTTTTCCCTTCCGCCGCCGGACGCCGCCGCGGGACGTGAGGAATAGCGTAGAGCTTTTTTTTGGCGTCAACTCCCACTCCCACGCTGAATTACCAGGGTCCCCCCAGGGAAGAGTTTGAGGGGAGTTGGGCCTCCTAATTCCTATTCCCCTTCCCCTCTTAATTCCCTTGTCCCTGAGACAATCAAAGGAAGTTAATTCCCATGGACCTTAAACTCCCATTCCCCACATCCAAATCCCCCCAAACAAACACGCTGTAGAGGAAGTATAAGCTTCATCGTTAGAGCAACAAGGCAAGGAAAGCAATTCATCACAAGATGTACCAACATTGTGAGTAGATGAATTACAAGGACTAGCACATGACAATTTACTATTTTGACTAGAAGTAGTGCTAGTATCCACATGAGGCTCACTAGATGTTACCTTAGCAATCATGGCCTCATGAGCTATCTTTAGCACACTATGGGATACTAGAAGATCATCATGAGAGCTTGAGAGCTTTTCATGACTTTCTTCCAATTTCCCATAATTGCAAGATAGCACCTCAAGTTGAGCCCGTAGCTCAACATTCTCCTTCAAAATGGATGCTTCACAAGTAATAGAATTAGTAGCACAAGCATCATCATTAACAACAAGAGGAGAAGGCAACTTGGCAAGCTCTTTTAAATAAGAAGCTTCAAGTTGAGCATGAGACTCGGTGAGTTTGATGAGCTCACCCTTGATGACCCTTGAGCCATTTTCGAGGTGCTCAAAATCCTCAAGGAGTCTAGCATGAGAAACTTCAAGCTTAGCATTTTTAGTTTCAAAAACATTGGCCACCTTAAGAGCTCTATCAGTAGATTCCTTCACTCTAGACAATTCTAGAGCAAAAGTCTCCTCAAGAGATTCCTTGGTGGTTTGTTCAAGTCCAAGAGCTTGAGAGAGGTCCACAATCTCATTAGCGTAATCACGCCCATGACCTTCCATTTTATCAATGGTGGCCTCATGCTCCTCTAGATGAGATTCCAACTCCTCAATGTATTTCTTGCCATCAATGGCAATGGACATTATTTCCATGAAGTTGGAACGAGCAAATTTATTTTTATGAAGAGCTTTAAAAATCATTTCCCCCTTAGTTTTTAAGGAGGCAACATTATGATTCTCTTCATCATTATCCTCATCATCATCAGCAACATCATCATCCAGAGACATATTGGGGTACAAAGTAGGAGATACCTTTGACGCCTTATCCATAAGGCAAAAAGCAATAGATGATGGTGTAGGATCCCTTGAGGCACCATTAAACACCATATCTTGTTCCATGGAGTGTTGGGTTTCCTCTACATTGTTAGCACAACAATTCGAGGAAATAGATGCATTTTTATCATGGCAACAAGACATAGCAAGCATATCATCATGATATTTAGTCAAGCAATTTCTACATGATATGCAAGGACTATCAACGCAAGCATGTGAAACATTTGGAGTGCTCGAAGTGTTAAAGCCCAAAGAAGGAGCATTGCAATAATATAGTGATGAAGGATCATCCACAATAAGCATACTATCATCATTGCAATGACCAACACTACTCACCATATCATTACCTTGTGGCAAACCACATGTAGGTGAAGTAGAAGAAGTTGAGAAGACTATACGACCGGAGGTGGAGGGAGAATAGTCATCCTTACAAATCTTGGACACGCCATATTTATCTTGAAGATAACTCATGAGCATCCCGGAACGGCATGAGATGAAATATAACTACATTGCTCAAAGCATCGAATAGCACATTAGAAGCTTGAGCATTGAGATAAGAGTTTTTCTCATCCTCTAAAGATAATCTTTGGGGATCCTTTGGAGGAGAAAAACCCATATCTACAATTCGCTCTAAATTTGGGTCCATGACCCTAAAGAGGTTAAGCATGCGAATTACCCAAACATCAAAATTTGTGCCATCGAAACTAAGAGTGTTAGAGAATCCTAATCCCCTAGTCGACATCTTTACTCTCTAGGCGGTTAAGCCTAACAAAGAGAGACGAGGCTCTGATACCAATTGAAAGATCGAGGATGTCGCCTAGAGGGGGGGGGTGAATAGGTGCTTTAAAATAATTATGGTTTAGGCTTGAACAAATGCGGAATAAACCTAGCGGTTAATTTGTCAAGCACAAAACCTACAACAACTAGGCTCACCTATGTGCACCAACAACTTATGCTAAGCAAGATAAGCAACTATGTGATAGCAAGATATATGACAAAGAACAATATGGCTATCACAAAGTAAAGTGCATAAGTAAAGGGCTCGGGTAAGATATAACCGAGGCACGCGGAGGCGATGATGTATCCTGAAGTTCACACCCTTGCGGATGCTAATCTCCGTTTGGAGCGGTGTGGAGGAACAATGCTCCCCAAGAAGCCACTAGGGCCACCGTAATCTCCTCACGCCCTCGCACAATGCGAGATGCCGTGATTCCACTAAGGGACCCTTGAGGGCGGTCACCGAACCCGTACAAATGGCAACCCTTGGGGGCGGTCACCGAACCCGTACACTTTGGCAACCCTTGGGGGCGGTCACCGGAACCCGTCAAATTGCTCGGGGCGATCTCCACAACCTAATTGGAGACCCCGACGCTTGCCCGGAGCTTTACACCATAATGATTGAGCTCCGAACACCACCAATCGTCTAGGGCGCCCAAGCACCCAAGAGGAACAAGCTCAAGGGCACCAAGCACCCAAGAGTAATAAGCTTCTCAACTTGTAACTTCCACGTATCACCGTGGAGAACTCAAACCGATGCACCAAATGCAATGGCAAGGGCACACGGAGTGCCCAAGTCCTTCTCTCTCAAATCCCATCGAAGCAACTAATGCTAGGGAGGAAAATGAGAGGAAGAACAAGAAGGAGAACACCAAGAACTCCAAGAACTAGATCCAAGGGGTTCCCCTCACATAGAGGAGAAAGTGATTGGTGGAAATGTGGATCTAGATCTCTTCTCTCTTTTTCCTGAAAAACTAGTAAGAATCCATGGAGGGATTGAGAGTTAGCAAGCTCGAAGAAGGTCAACAATGGGGGCAAAAACGAGCTCAAGAGTTAGGGAACCATTGGGGAAGAATACCCCCTTAAATAGGTCCCCACGAATCTGCCCGTTAGGTGCAGAAACCTGGGGGACCGATACAACCGGTGCATGAACTGGTACAACCGGCCAAAGCAGAGGAAAAACCAACCTGGGAAAAGCTCTAAGCGGTACAACAGCCTGGGGAACCGGTAGTACCGGTTAAACCGGTCAACAACCGCCCAAGAACCGCTCCAAAACAGAAACTAGTCCGGTGGTAGAGCGGTACATGGCCGGTACAACCTCTGGACCAATTCTGGAGCGGTACAACCGCTCCAAACACCGGTTGTACCGGTTGACCGGTACAACCTCTCTACGGGGCGGTACAACCTCTCTATGTAAAACAGGCAATATCAAAACAGCCACAACTTTCGCATATGAGCTCCGAATTCGATGAAACCAAGTTTGTTGGAAAGCTAGCAACAAGGGCTAACACAATCTTGATAGAAATATCAATAAGAAGCAAATGAGAAAAGGCCCACAAGAAAATGGTGAGAACCCTTCCTTGGATAAGACCGGTAAAGCCTCCAACACCGAAAACATCATAGAAGACGCATGCGAACTCCGTTTTCGATGAACTCAAGCTTGTCATCAAGATGACCATAAGCTCTAAGACTCACAAAGAGAACCAAACAAGAACAAAGAAACATGATGCAAGGATGCAATGGTTTGAGCTCTCTACTAACAATACGATCAAGCTACCAACTTGAGAGCCCCCCTTGATAGTACGACAAACGATCCTATAACCCGGTCTCCCAACTACCACCACGAGACCGGTAAAATAGAAAACCTATCAAGGGCAAACCTTTTTGCTTGCACATGGTCCACTTGAGCTAGATGAAGACGATCTTGACTCCCTCAAGTTGGACCACCTTTCTTGATTGCGTTGGCTCGATGAAGACTAGATGATTGCTCCCCCATAGTCCACTATGGGTGAGCGACTCTTCGGCACATCTTCACAAGTCCATTGACACCACAATGGATGGCAAGATTCAAACTTGATTTCTCCCCCATACTCCATTATGGGTGAGCCACTCTTCGTGTTGCTCCACTTGAACTTGCACACAGCAAACTTGATGACGATCACCACTTGATGTCATCCTCCATGGGTTGTATGGGATCTTCCTCTTGACGCAAGACCATGGAAACATACCTAACCCCACAAAGAACTCTCACGTAGACCATGGGTTAGTACACAAAGCGTAATGGACAATGCTTACCATACCATGGGAACACTTGGTCCCTCTTGGTACAACTTGTGCGCTTTGTGTGTTGATCAACTTGAATCACTCTCTGTACTTAGTCTAGATTAACCTTGAATCTTTCCAACTCTCTTCATTTGGATGATGTCTTGAAGGTAAACATGAATGATCACATAATCTTCTTCTTCAATACATGCTTGCAATAAGCTCAACACTCACATGACCAATCTTTGGATAATTCCTTAATAGCACCTTGGTCAAATCATAAACTCCTTGAAACCAAGACATGGACTCCAAGAAAACCCTATGGACAAACCCTTCAAATATAACTCAAGACAACCATTAGTCCATAGAGATTGTCATCAATTGCCAAAACCAAACATGAGGGCACCGCATGTTCTTACATGAAGGATGATTGCTATGATCCCGTTGATTCTCTTGAAATACCCCTTTTTGATGATGCTTGCTATGATTGTGGCCAAGATGACAATATGAATTATGCTTATGGATATGAACTTGCTATTGCACCCGCACATGATAGTCGTGTTATCTTTTTGAATTCTCCAAACTACACTATATCAGAGAAGTTTGCCCTTATTAAGGGTTATGTTGATGGGTTGCGTTTTATCACTACACATGATGATTTTGATAGATATAATATGCATGTGCTTGCTGCTCCTACTTGCAATTATTATGAGAGAGGAACTATATCTCCACCTCTCTAAGTTTCCAATATGATAAAATTGCAAGAAACTACTTATACTATGCATTGGCCTTTACTATGTGTGCATGAATTGTTCTTATATGACATGACGATGCATAGGAAGAGAATTAGACTTTGTTGGTGCATGATTTATGTTACTTTGTGCTCACTACTAAATTACAAATCATTGTTAATTAAAATTGGCTTTGATATACCTTGGGATCCAGGTGGATCCATTACTTGAGCACTATATGCCTAGCTTAATGGCTTTAAAGAAAGCGCTGCCAGGGAGACAACCCGGAAGTTTTAGAGATTCATTTATTTCTGTTGAGTACTTTCATATAGTTTAAAAACAAAATAAATAAAGTGGGGAACCCAAAAAAATTTCAAAAAGAAAAGTGAAAGTGAGAGAGACAAGCATTATTGAAGTGGGAGAGCTCCTTGAACTTTGTTCATGCTCACGGAAACTTTGTGAATCTTAATTACAGAAATTTTTCATCAAAAATAATTATCCCCTTATACAATTCCATTGTATCATAAAAATAATGTGCTAAGGTTTGCCTTTAGGATGTTTAGAATGCTTGTTGGTTTGTACGGTGCAGGACAGAAATTTTGGCTGTAGTGCGCGATTTTACATTTTTAACTGGAACGTCAAACGGTTCTGATTCTTTTTGCAATGTCTTGCTATAATTTTTTTATTTTTCCTAATTTTGGTAGAATTGTTGGGGTGCCATAAGTATGGTGAATGTTCAGATTGCTACAGACTGTTCTGTTTTTGACAGATTCTGTTTTTGATGCATAGTTTGCTTGTTTTGATAAAACTATCAATTTATATCAGTGGATTAAGCCATGGAAAAGCTATATTACAGTAGACACAATGCAAAAATATATAAATTGGTTTGCAACAGTACTTAGAGTAGTGATTTTATTTATTATACTAGCGGATCTTACCGAGTTTTCTATTGAAGTTTTGTGTGGATGAAGTGTTTGATCGAGGAGGTCTCGATATGAGGAAAAGGAAGAGAGGCAAGAGCTCAAGCTTGGGGATGACCAAGGCACCCCAAGTAAATATTCAAGGAGACTCAAGCATCTAAGCCTGGGGATGCCCCAGAAGGCATCCCCTCTTTCTTGAACAAGTATCGGTATGTTTTCGTATTTGTTTCGTTCATGCGGTATGTGCAAGTCTTGGAGCGTCCTTTGCATTTAGTTTTCAATTTTCTTTTATGCACCATGTTGGTATGAGATAGTCCTTGGTTGATTTATAGAATGCTCATTGCACTTCACTTAAATATTTTGAGTATGGCTTTATAGAATGCTTCATGTGCTTCACTTATATCATTTGAAGTTTGGATTGCCTGTTTCTCTTCACATAGAAAACCGCCATTTGTAGAATACTCTTTTGATTCACTTATATTTGTTAGAGCGTGGTAATATCTTTTGTAGAAAGAATTAAAGTCTCTTGCTTCACTTATATCTATTTAGAGAGATGACAGGAATTGGTCATTCACATGGTTAGTCATAAAATCCTACATAAAATTGTAGATTGCTGAATATTATATGTTTGATTCCATGCAATAATTTTACGATATAAAGGTGGTGATATTAGAGTCATGCTAGTGGGCGACTGTGGATTAGTAGAAATACTTGTGTTGAGGTTTGTGATTCCCGTAGCATGCACGTATGGTGAACCGCTTTGTGATGAAGTTGGAGCATAATTTCATTTATTGATTGTCTTCCTTATGAGTGGCGGTCGGGGATGAGCGATGGTCTTTTCGTACCAATCTATCCCCCTAGGAGCATGCATGTAGTACTTTGTTTTCAATGGCTTGTAGATTTTTGCAATAAGTATATGAGTTCTTTATGACTAATGTTGAGTCCATGGATTATACGCACTCTCACCCTTCCACCATTGCTAGCCTCTCTTGTGTCGCAGAACTTTCCCGGTACCATACACCCACCATATACCTTCCTCAAAACTCGATATCATGGCATTTCCATAGCCATTCCGAGATATATTGCCATGCAACTTCCATCATCATCATATACATGACTTGAGCATTCATTGTCATATTGTCTTGCATGATCGTAAGATAGCTAGCATGATGTTTTCATGGCTTGTCCATTTTTTGATATCTTTGCTATGCTAGATCATTGGACATCCCGGTACACCGCCGGAGGCATTCATATAGAGTCATATCTTTGTTCTAGATATCGAGTTCTAATATTGAGTTGTAAGTAAATAAAAGTGTGATGATCATCATTATTAGAACATTTCCCAAGTGAGGAAAGAATGATGGAGACTATGATTCCCCCACAAGTCGGGATGAGACTCCGGACTTTATGAAAAACTAGCATGTGCACCCGCGCATTCGCACGGCTAGATTTTCATATATTTAAATCTATAATGACATATTTACCTTTTAATATACTGGTTTAATTATTTGAATTTTGTTGTTCATATGACAGTAAAGTTTATAATTGGTGCCTAATGAATCATGTATATGCAGTTTCAGGTGCATCTGGTTATTTTTATTTTAGTTATCTCCATATAATCATGTATTGTTGTCTCGTGAAGTGACCCGCGATTTTGCGCGGCTAGGTTGTAAGTTGCAATTGCTAATCTCATTTATTTCCTCACCCTCATACATGAAATCTATTTAATATCCAATTTTTACTCTAGTTTCTTTCATATCATAAATGTGGAAGGGACTTCCCATCTGTTGATTTTTTGATCAACTTTTGCTATGTGAATTGGCTATTTGAAAAATTATGCATACATATTGGCCTGGCACGTTAAATTATTTAGTTTCATATACTAAAGTAATATATGGCCTTCTGCAATACATTTTCGGCTATCATCTTTGTTTATATTTTCATTAAACCACCACGATAAAATATGGGAAATGTAGCTTACTTGATGAATTACCGAGAGTGTAAATCCACAATATTTTAATATATATATATTTTTTTCTAGGAGTTTCAAGTTACATCATGTGAACTTAGACATTAATTCACTTACATTGTTATATACCGTTAATTTATATTTGAATGTTTGATTCATAATTTCTCCAATCTTATGTCCATGAGTTTATTAGTACCATCAATTTTGCTTTTGCAGGAAACGAACTTTCCATTATCAAACATGATGGTTACGTTTAGAGTTGATTGTGCTCGCTATCTCATCAGGTAATTCCGAAGCCATTAGCAATATCAAATTTACCTCCATAGTATTGAGAGAGTATCGACATTACTATTAAATACATGGAATGAGATAAAATAGGAGGTTATCGATCCTTACAAAAGTTAAGATAAAAAGCTCTTGGCTACTTGTTGATGATCGTAAGAGATACGATTCATCTGCTCCAGCATGATATTTTTACATGCAAAAGTTTCCTGTTGCGGCTTATGATTGTCTATCAAATCCAGCCTTGCATAAGTCTTAGTTTGTCTGGCTGCCTGTTGAATTTAGTATTACGTGGTAGAAGCAGGTTTTGAATAAATTAACTGAACACCTCATTGTCTATGTACATGTGAAGTATTGATTGTATCATCATTTATCAAAAAGCAAAGACATTCCCAACTGTAGTCTAAAATAACACCAATCTCTCTAAATAAGAAACAACTAATAACCTGGAACATATCGCATCCATCTTTGTTTTAAAGGACAGTTTTATTGCGCCATGACCTTTTCACCAGCGGAATGCACACAACCTACATATTCATCTCTAATAACACATAAATAGGTTGCTACGATTTTCTTGTATGCTTTTGATTATATGAAACTATTTATTACCAAAATTAAGAGTGAATATTCCTTTATTAATGCCAAAATTTTAGCAAAAGCCTTTGGTGCATATTGCATGGATCACATTAGATAAATAATTAAACTTATTTTAGCAAAAGTCCTTAGGTGTGTATTGTATAGATCGCATTAGATATAAAGAACTAAACTTAATTATTTTTCATATATAGGAAACAAAGAAGATATCATTTATCATCTGAAAAAGATCTGTCCAGTGGTATATTTTTTCCAACAATACAAAAAGAATATTACAATGAAGAACATAGTTGCAGTTAACAATAAAGATTGGGCGACCAGGAAATACACACTTGCTAACATGAATGGTGCCAGGTACTGAGATTGTTGTTTGTATGATAGAATATTTAATCTTACCATCTCTCTAATTGAGAACCGTAGGTAAAGCTGGCAGAGAAGGGCTCATTTGATTCTTATCATGTAGAATATGTAACTATTGGGCTCGGTAGATTTTCTCTATATGTGAGCAAGAACTTTGACTCACCTATGTTAGCCTTACCTTTAATGCTCTAACGAAAATGACGAACAAAACATGCATCTTGATGCTTAGATGGTATGATGCTTCGATGATTTGCTCAACAATCAGCTATGGCCATAGGTAAAACTTTACATATGCAGATTCCTAAATCAGTCATGTATATTTTCAAAGCTTCCTTCCTATGAAAACAGGAAAACAATCACGTGTCAGCTTAAAGAAAAATATGTGCTAATTAACATACACGTACACTAAGTCCTTGCTGATGCAAAACAGAAAAGGCTAGCTATCCGCAAAAGAACAAAAAGGCTATATATTATCCCAGGCGTATAGTTACTTGGAGGCTCAATCTACAACATATATATACATGTCCGCACACAGCTGGTAGAAATCTATCCATATGCACATTCGGAAAAATAATTGTATGATTGTAGGCAACAGAAAGTAATCTACCTGTCTTCCCTGAACTTTACATGGTTGGCCAGCGAGAGGACGCTTCTTCCTGGGAAGCTTTTATAACTGTTCTCTGAATCTTCAATAAACTCCGCAATTTTGGCCAACCCAAGCATTATAATTGCAGCAAGACACAAACGACACTGCTCCCTAGAGGTTTCTCAGATTCAATTTAAATAGAGAAGAATCTTTCATCACAAACGGATCACAATCTACATAAACCAGGAGCAGTTAGTAGCCTTGAAGGATCATTTAGCGTATATGCTTAAGAAAAAGAGATCTATCAGCTCACCTATTCACAGGCAGCCGCATGCATACGTGTGTGCTTCTGTTGATCTCAGCCAAAACCCCTGATTGTGTTGGGTTCTAGACTTGACTTGCTCACTCCGCCACCACGGCGAGTTGGCAGACACAAAGTTGCCTTCCGATCTTTTCTACAGCAGCAGCCATGCGCCGGCAAGATCGCCTGAAGCATGAAAAAGGTCACGGGCTTGGTGTAACGACAGGGCCCATGGTCAGCGAACCAGACCAGGAGCGGGTCGAACCAGAGGAGGCGAGACCGGGTCGGGTGGAGTAGTTGGGCCGTGTGGGTTACTTAAGGGCCAAGTGTGGCCAGTTGTAAGGCATGATATGACATAATCGAACTGAACGGAGAGAAGCTGATCTTCCTCCTCCTTATCCTCTCCCTTCCCTCGTCTCACCTACCTCCCTTGCTCGATCTTCCCTCCTCAGATCCGTACCCTAGATCAGCCCCCTTACATCTGGTATCAGAGGTCCAGCCGCCGATCTGGAGACCGCCTACCCCAAGCCACGTTACCATACGAAGCAAGCGCAGCAAGCGGCGGCGATGGAGGAGCAACTCGCGGCCCTCGCTAAGGCCGTCCACGACGGGCGGCTGGCCAACGAGGCCCGCCTCGACGCGATCCAGCAGTCGTTGGAGCTGTGGAGGCCCGCGGTCACTCATCTTCAACACCAAGTCGACGAGCTGCGCACGCAAGTGGGGCGCATCGCGCTCCACCCGATCCTGGCGGCGCCTCCGAATCCGATCCCGGAGGGCGACGCAGTGGTGCGACCGGCCTCGGCGCCCGACACCACCGAGCACCACGGGCCGTTCGGCCACGGCAAGATCGACACCACCGGGGGCGGGGCACACGGGGTGGTCACCACCCAGTTGCCGCCTCCGGTCAAGGGTAAGTCCTTGGCCGATCCCCACGCTCTAGTTACTGTTCGTGCATCCGATTCGCCCGCACCACATTTCTCCAACTGGTCGTTGCCTAAACTCGATTTTCCGGCGTTTGACGGGGAAAATTCACAATTCTGGCGAACCAGATGCGAGAAATACTTTGATGTGTATGGCGTGCAGCCAGATCTGTGGGTTCGTGTCGCTACCTTACACTTCACAGGTAGTGCGGCACGCTGGCTGCAACTTCAGGAGTCCAAGAGTGGATCAATGAACTGGAATGAACTCTGTACCGCCTTAAGCACGAAATTTGGGAGAGAACAGTATCAAGTGCACCTTCGGCAATTTCGTTTACTGAAACAAACTGGCACTGTGCACGAGTACATGTTGCAATTCGAGGAAATCATGCATCACTTGTTAGCGCATAACCCTGCCTTTGATCCTGTGTTTTTCACCACACAATTCTTAGAAGGGCTTAAACATGAGGTTCGTGTGGGTGTGTTATTACATCAGCCAAAGGACTTGGACTCCGCTTTCTCGCTGGCTTCCTTGCAGGAGGAGGTGCTGGACGCGATTCCCCGTCGAGATCATAGGCGGCAAGACGGCGGGGGGCCGCGCATACTGCCTCGGCCCATCGGGGTCGTCGGCGCGCCGCAGCCACGCCAGCAACCGCCAGGCTTGTCGGTGGCCGCAGAGGATCGCCGGATCCAGGAAGCAGCCAATGCCCCCGAGAGGGCAGGCCGCGGAGACGACCGCGTGGCGGCGCTCAGGAACTATCGTCGCGCCAGTGGACTCTGCTTCAAGTGCGGCGAACGGTGGGGGCAAGGCCACCAATGCGCACCTACAGTCTAGCTTCACGTCGTCGAAGAGCTCCTGGAGCTACTGCAAGCAGAGTACCCAGAGCAGCAACATGATGACGATGGCCAGGAGGAGGTGTTGATGTCCATCTCCAAGATGGCCATGACAGGTCAAACCACACCACGTACAGTGAGGTTGCTGGGGCGAATCGAGGGTGTCGAGGTGTTGATTCTCGTCGACTCTGGCAGCTCGCATAGTTTCCTGAGTGAGCAAAGCGATGCGAGAATGCAAGCAGCAGTGCAGCTGCTGGCTCCAGTACTAGTGAAGATAGCGGATGGGGGCACTCTATCATGCACAGGCATTCTGTTGAAATGCAAATGGAAGACGCAGGGGCAAGTTTTCCAATCTGACATGCGAGTGCTGTCTCTAGGGTGCTATGACATGGTTCTGGGAATGGATTCGTTAGAGCAATGTGGGCCGATGTGGGTGAACTGGACCAACAAAACACTGAAATTCCTCCACGAAGGTAAAGAGGTGTTGCTGACAGGAATTCAGTCTCGACTGCAGTCAGTTCCTGAGGTGTCTGCCGCTCAGCTCAGAGCTATGGAAGCTGAAGGCGATATCCTCCATTTCGTGACCCTGTGTGCGATGGCGCCTGAGGAGACCAACAAAGAGAAACTTCCAACAGAAGTGCAAGCAGTGCTTGACGACTTCCAAGTGGTATTTACAGAACCTACAGGGCTTCCTCAACATCGGGATTGGGATCACTCGATCACACTGTTGCCAGGGGTCAAACCAGTTAACATCCGGTCATACCGTTACACCCCCGAACAGAAGACGGAGATCGAAAACCAAGTCAAAGAAATGCTCAAGGCTGGACTGATTACTCCAAGCATCAGCCCCTTCTCATCGCCAGTGCTGTTGGTCAAGAAGAAGGATCTGACCTGGCGGTTCTGCGTGGACTTTCACCATCTGAATGCAATTACAGTTAAGAACACATATCCCTTGTCGGTGATCGATGAACTGCTCGACGAGCTAGCAAGGTCCAAGTGGTTCTCGAAGCTGGACCTGCGAGCAGGATACCACCAGATCAGACTGCGTCCTGAAGATGAAGAGAAGACAGCGTTTAAAACACATCAAGGACATTTTCAGTTCCGTGTTCTTCCGTACGGAGTGACAGGTGGACCAGCCACGTTTCAGGGCGGCATGAATACAATGTTTGGGCCACTACTGCGAAAGGGGTTTTTGGTTTTCATGGACGACATCCTGATGCACTCAGCCACCTTCCCTGACCATATACTGTTGTTACGTCAAGTGCTCTCCATACTGAAGGCAAACGACCTGCGAGCCAAACTCTCCAAATGCACATTCGCGCAGAACAGTATCTCATACTTGGGGCACCAGATTAGTGAGGCAGGAGTCTCAACGCTGTCGGACAAGATTCAGGCAGTGACAACTTGGCCGCAACCAGCATCAGTGAAGGAATTGCGCGGGTTCCTGGGGTTAGCTGGTTACTATCGCAAATTCGTGCGCAACTTTGGCATCATCAGCCGGCCCTTGACAGATCTTCTCCGCCAGAACTCGCTGTTCGTTTGGACGAACGTCACCGAAGAGGCATTCCAGGAACTCAAACGCGCTCTCATTCAAGCCCCGGTACTGGCATTACCGGACTTCTCGAAGCAGTTTTGTGGTAGAGACTGACGCAAGCGCTACCAGAGTGGGGGTAGTCCTGATGCAAGAAGCACGTCCCGTCGCTTACTTGAGTAAAGCACTCTGTCCACGGAACCTGGGCCTCTCAACCTACGAGAAAGAATGTTTGGCGCTGCTATTGGCAATCGACCATTGGCGACCTTACCTCCAACATGCGGAGTTTCTGATCCGCACAGATCAAAAAAGCCTGCTCAACCTCACTGATCAGCGTTTGAATACCCCAATTCAGCAACGCGCGTTTACCAAGTTGGTGGGACTACAGTTTCGTATTCAGTAGAAGGCAGGACCACTGAACCGAGCCGCAGATGCACTCTCGAGACACCGTCATGAGCAACATACTGAGCTGAATGCCGTGTCAGTGTGCAGGCCAGTGTGGCTGGAAGCTATCGTGGCCGGATATCAGAAAGATCCAATCGCACAGCAGAAAATGGCGTAGCTAGCAATCAACCCGGAGGCCGAGAGCGGTTTCACCTTGCAGGAAGGTGTGATCCGCGAGCATGACCGCGTGTGGATTGTAGAGGACAAAGACACGCAGCAGTCTATCGTCAAATCACTGCACGACAGCGCAGTAGGGGGCCACTCAGGATTCCACGCCACATACAATCGAATCCGAAGACTCTTCTCATGGAAAGGGATGAAAGAAATGATCAAGGCCTTCGTCCGCTCATGCTCCACTTGTCAACAGGCCAAGACGGAGCGCAGATCACCGTGGGGTTGCTGCAACCCTTGCCCATTCCAAAGAAACCGTGGGCAGTCATATCATTGGATTTCATCGAGGGATTGCCAGCGTCGGGTGGCTTCGACGTGATCTTGGTCGTCGTCGACAAATTTTCGAAGTACGCGCACTTCCTGCCGCTCAAGCACCCTTTCACGGCCCTACAAGTCGCAACAGTATTCATGCGAGACATATACAAACTGCACGGCTTGCCAATGGCCATCATCTCTGACCGTGACCGCATCTTCACAAGCAACATTTGGCAAGAACTCTTCAAGCTCTCTCAAACACAGTTGCGTCTCAGCTCATCGTACCACCCCCAAACGGATGGGCAGATAGAGCGGGTTAACCAATGTCTGGAGACCTATCTCAGGTGTGCAGTGCACGCATGTCCAAAGAACTGGTTCAAATGGCTCTTTCTGGCGGAATACTGGTATAACAGTTGTTTCCACTCGGCACTGAGGCGTACGCCGTTCGAAGTGATCTATGGGCACCTGCCTCGAGAATTTGGGGTGATCCAAGTTGAAGAATGCACGGTGCCCGACTTAGCAGCATGGCTGAAAGAGAGAGAGGTCATGCACGAGCTGCTACAGCAACACCTGAAGCAAGCTCAAGACAGAATGAAGAAGCAAGCAGATAAGCACAGGACAGACAGGCAGTTCGCCGTGGGAGACTCAGTCTACTTGCGCCTGCAACCGTACATTCAGACATCACTGGCTCAACGGCCATACCAGAAGCTAGCCTTCAGGTACTATGGGCCATACACAATTATCGGGCGCGTGGGAGCAGTGTCGTACAAGTTGCAACTTCCGGCAGGAGGCAAGATCCACAATGTGGTGCATGTATCCCAGCTCAAGCAAGCAGTGGGAGTGGATGTACCGATCGCAGGTTCGCTTCCTCCTGACAACGCCACTCTGCAAGCCTTGCATATTCCTTACAGCATCCTCGACGATCAGTACGGAGACGCCTCAAGTACCACCAGGCGCGTGCGGGTGCTCTGGGACAACCTACCAGCATCCATGGCCACTTGGGAAGACCCGGACGAGCTCCGTCGCCGTTTTCCATCAGCACCGGCTTGGGGGCAAGCCGGTTTCCAAGGAGGGGAGAATGTAACGACAGGGCCCATGGTCAGCGAACCAGACCAGGAGCGGGTCGAACCAGAGGAGGCGAGACCGAGTCGGATGGAGTAGTTGGGCCGTGTGGGTTACTTAAGGGCCAAGTGTGGCCAGTTGTAAGGCATGATATGACATAATCGAACCGAACGTAGAGAAGCTGATCTTCCTCCTCCTTATCCTCTCCCTTCCCTCGTCTCACCTACCTCCCTTGCTCGATCTTCCCTCCTCAGATCCGTACCCTAGATCAGCCCCCTTACACTTGGCTTATTGCCTTCGGGAAGTTGGAAGTCCAGTACGCACGCACTGTCGATCCATGGAGTCGTTACCTTGTCCAACTCATACATATAGTAAGATTTTACCCTTTTGTTCTTTTGCGGGTAAGTGGGATTTGACTTGCCTACGTGCGGCTTTGAGCAAGCGGCCGTGCCTACTCCTTTTCCAACTTATATTATTTAATTTATTAACGTGTGTATCTGAACCGCTCCAGGTTTTTTCATGTCCATAGCGTTCTGCTTTGGTTGGAACAATGTCTATTTGTATCGTGACATGCTGTCCCGTTTATACGTAAAACAGTTTTTGTATGTAACGTTTACATCTTTAAATCACAACCATTAATCTCTCCCTAATAATAAAGCACGGATTGGGTCTCCGGGTTCACCGTCACAATACGCTTTCTTCTCATGTCACAATATGTCAACCTCGTAATGAAATGTGTAAGAACTGTCCGATACCAGATCAGAGTTAATGGCGAGCTTACATCCCAGTTTAGTCCGTCGAGAGGCTTGCGGCAAGGGGACCCTATCTCTCCCTACCTCTTTGTCATCTGCGCGGAAGGTTTGTCGGCATTACTACTTGAAGCTGAGGAGAAGGGAACCATGCATGGTGTGAAAATCTGTCCAAGGGCGCCGTGTGTATCGCACCTTTTATTTGCTGACGACTCCATGTTGTTGATCAAGGCTGACCAGCAAGAAGCCGGTGCACTGCATGACGTGCTCCAGCTATATGAGGACTGTTCCGGCCAAAGCATTAACGTCGAGAAATCTGCTGTTATGTTTAGCCCAAATACTTCTGATGCCGACAGAATCTTGGTCAAAAACAAGTTGGGGATACAGAGCGAAAATTGGAATGAGAAATACTTAGGCCTACCGGTTCATGTGGGGCGGTCCAAAAAGCAAGCTTTCAGCTACATCAAACGCAACATGTGTGGTCGCGTCCACGGTTGGCAGGAAAGGTTGTTAGCTAAGGAGAGTAAGGAGGTCTTGGTGAAGGCTGTGGGGCAGGCCATACCCATCTTTGCTATGTCATGCTTCGATTTAACCAAAACCTTTTGTGCGGAACTCAACTCTCTTCTAGGCAAATTCTGGTGGAGCCAACAGGACAAACAAAATGCAATGCATTGGATCAGTTGGGAGAAACTGTCACAACCAAAAGCGGCAGGGGGGCTGGGGTTCCGGGATATGCATACGTTCAACCTGGCGATGTTGTCAAGACAGGGGTGGAGGCTACTTCAAAACCCAACCAGCCTGTGTGCAAGGATCTTGAAAGCCCGATATTTCCCTCACTGTAGTGTCCTTGAGGCCGGAGTCCATGAAGGTATCTCTTATTCTTGGCGTAGCATCCTCCGTGGGCTGGATCTTGTGAAGCAAGGATACATCTGGAGGATAGGAGATGGCACAAGGGTCAATATTTGGACCGATCCATGGATACCGAGACCGTGGTCAAGGCGTGTCATCACACCGAAGGGAGCCAGCCTTTTAACGCACGTCGCTGATCTAATCTGCCCTATCACCGGTGGCTGGGACGAACGTCTCATAAGGGATACATTTCATGCAGAAGATGCTCGTCACATTCTGCAGATTCCCTTGCGCGAGGGGGTGGAAGACTTCATAGCATGGCATTTTGACAGCAGGGGCTACCACTCCGTGAAAAGTGCCTATAAACTTCAGATGGAGCTGAATAAACATACACAGGAAGGAGCACCAGGATCGAGTTCAGTGCGAGCCGGTTAGCTGAATAGCGTGGAGGATCAGTCCTGGAAGCGCATATGGAAACTCCCGTGTCCGCCGAAACTGCAGATGTTCGTATGGCGCATCAGGCACGAGTCCTTGGCCCTGTGCGTGAACCTTCAGAACAGAGGCATATCTCTGGAGAATTCAAACTGCTTACTATGTGGCAAAGGAGAGGAGGACGGTGGACATTTATTTATCAAGTGCAAATGGGTGAAGGAGGTGTGGAGGCATCTAGGTCTGGAGCACGAACGCAACCAGCTAGAACAGATCACTAGTGTGCATGCGATGCTTGATATACTGTGGGAGTTAGACGAAAAGAAGCGTGTTCTAATAATAACCTTCTGGTGGCAATGGTGGAATCAAAGGAATAAGGTCCGGGAAGGTGAGACGCCCATGCAAGTGGAAGAGATGGTCAGAAGAATCCGATGCAATGCACTAGAGTATGAGGAAGTCTTTACGCCGAAGAAGAAGAAGAGGCCGCCGGAGAAGTGGAATCCACCGCACACAGAGACGATCAAGTTTAACCTTGATGGAGCGTTCCCTCCAGGATGCTCTATGGGTGGATGGGGTGTGATTGCTCGAGATAGCTCGGGGCAGGTTCTGGCTGCTCGGGCCGGCCGTCAGGAGAATATCCAAGATGCGTTTGGGGCAGAGGTCAATGCATTGGCAGCAGCAGTGATGACGTCGTCGGAACTGGGAGCGATGAGGGTTGCCTTTGAAACCGACTCACAGTTACTTGCTGAGGCCATGAACGCCCGTGCGGCAGACTCCTCACCTTATGCATCAATCATTGAAGACCTCAAATACCAGATGAAAATGTGGTTTTCGAAGGTTAGTATCATTGCTTGTAGACGGTCTGCGAATTCAGCAGCACATGAACTAGCCAAGATAGGTCGTATGTGTCTTCCTAATAACTATATGGAGTGGAACTCTATTGTACCGCCCAGTGTGGCTGTTTGTGTCTCGGGTGACATGCCCGAGCACCGTTAAATCTATAAAGCGTTGCTTTGCCTTCAAAAAATAATAATACGCTTTTACAATTTGTATAGAAAAAATTGTAATATACACGAGGTGGTACTAATGAAATCAAGTCGTATGCGTCGAACGATCGCACCGGCTCCCTTCCCTGCTGGGCTTGCCTGGACCCGTTTTTCTACTTGCAACGAATCAGCGGCTGGACTATCAAAAAATAAAACTATCAGAGACTCAAATTCGGAAACGATTGGTTTTTCCTTCATACTATGGTGTTTTGACTGTGACCCAGTCGAGCTCCACATCCCTCGCCGCTTCCTCAACTTATCTCAACTGCCAGCGCGCCGGAGGATGAGCAGAAGACGGAGTCGTTGCCGGCCGGCGAGCAGGTACTTATCTCAACTTCCAGCGCGCCGCCACCACCTGCCGCTCCGCTGCGTGCCGCCACCACCGCCTCGCGCGCCGCCCTGGTCGCCGCCGCCGGCCTTGCGTCGCCTCAACGCCCGACCCCCGAGTCTCGCAGGCCCGCCACACACCTACTCTCTTCCAACAATTCCGTGCATCCCGGCTCGATTACTTCAGGGAGGAGGAGGATGACGACGAGGCAGAGCTGCTGGACACGGTCACACGGCCGCCTGTCCCGGGAAGATCTGCAGCAACGGTGGCCTCTGGTGCACGCGGATGTCTGTGGAGGCGGAAATTTAATTCGACCTCACCTCGGGCTGCCGGCCTCCCCAAGTTCCTGCTGCCGGCGCCCTCCCGAAGCTCCTGCCGGCCTCCTCCCTGAGCCCCAAGCACGAACAAGGTACTGTGCTGCACACCTGAAAGTCACCCAGCTACTCCTTGTAAAGCCAAATCCCCTTTTGAAATTGAGCAGTTGACCAAATTAACTAGAAAACCCTTGACGGCAAGTTACTTCGGGACTGATAGAATCACCACAAATTGAGATGAGGCATTCAAGCGGGCTGGACACACTGACACTCGAGCAGTAGGATCCCTTGAACTGAAGAAATGAATAGGAAGATACATGCAATTTAAGGTAGGCGCACACTAACGTCTCAGTATCAGCACCATAATTTGTGTGTGTGTGTATGAATTTTTTAGTTTGTCTCATGATTGCTGCATTCACCTTAGTACAATATATCTTCTGTTTCATGTGTTTTCTGTGTAAAAGTTGGGTCCCGATGACCAATAAGCAAAGAACAACCTTCTCCAACTGACAGTGTTATTCTCCTAAACAATTTGCCATTTTGGTATTTGCATGGGGAATAAAGAAGAACATTCATCATTAGTACTTGAAGAGACTTGCCTGGTTGGGGCAGAACAGGATCTGCTATAGTGCATGTTACTTGACTGCTCACTGTACGACTTCAATAAAATCAAGGTCTTTTCCTGATGCAAGAAAATGTTTTCTTGCTGCAATGGTAAGCTATTCTGAATCCATCTTATAATGTGGCTGCTCATGTTTGGTGCAGACGTAGCGCATGGCAGGGAGATAAAGTGTTGAGAAAAAGGACGACGATGTAATGGGCAGATGATAGGGGATTACTCAATAAGTATGCGGAGCTGCTATAAAGTTTCCTCCTTTCTGTATAGTTATTTCACTATCCACCTAAATGTCATCCCATGTATATGTAGGAAACTAATTTTGTGTTGCTAAATTTTCTGTATATATTTAATATTATTCAGTGTTAAACTAATAATGATCGAAACAATGCTAGACTTACATGTTGATTCATCATTTGTAGACTTTTGGTTACAACGGATAGATATGAGCAGTTTAGCACTATTCTTGCTTATATATCAAAAAATATTATGATCAGCAGGCTAAATCTAGCACACGGGTCGTTAGCTCTGTTACCGTAACATTGCACCATCCTAACACGCGAGGAAAATAATTTCACAAGATTCTCATATTAAGTATCTATTCAAAGAGGTATGTGACAATGTGCGGGAAGGAGAAATTCACTCGGTAACAACACCGATGCTACGGCTTGCATGCTGAGAGTTGAGACCTGGTGAGCTTACTCGTACTATTGTGTGATGTGTTAACTTACTTTTGTAGTTTCTATATGCCAACATATATCATGCTGTTTTATGGTTAGTAGTATTTCAACATAATTTTTCTATTCATGCATTGAAGCAAAACTGCAGTTAGTTGCTACAGAGCTAGGAGATCTTGGTGTATAATAAAATATATTAATATGGAGGGGTTCCTTTGTCACCTGATTTGATAAGGTATATAGTACGGAAGTTTTTTTATTTCATAATCATATTCTTGATGTACTGTTTAACGTATTTTCTTTTCAGAGATTTGCCCTTCAAATTTTCTTGTGATAGCTAATTGCCTTTCTATAAAACTCTTTGTGCGGATTAGTTGATATGATCAATGGTCAAACTGTTTGAGTTTCAAAATCATTTTAACATTTCAAATTTGGGGGTTGTATATATACAACCGGATATCATGTGTATCATGCATAGCGATCTACTTTGTTCTGTCTGTTAGCATTAATTAATGTCTACTTCTTGATTATATTTGATATACTTCAGATAGTGAGCATGATTGTGGGGATGGTGCGTATGAGGATTTTTTCCCCTTCTCCCATTGGAACACACAGGTATATTTGGGTTTATAATATGGGTTGTTGCCCCAGTTGCTTTTGCTTGGCGATAATGGCAATGCAGTTATCACCATGTTTGCACCGTTCTTCACATGCACATCCCTAGGCTCCTTATGCTACTGTTCACCATCACTGTTGATTATTTCTCCTTCTATTCTGTTATCCAATAGGTATTCTCTTACTACATATAAATTTGGAGGACAAAGCATTTATTCTGTTGATATATTAAACCCCAAATTGCTGACATTTATTCTGTTGATATATTAAACCCCAAATTGCTGACATGTAACATCTTCTATCTGAATTTGTTTCATAAAATTAATCATTGGTTTAGTTTGATAGATTAAACCCAAATTAGTTTATGGACTGAACTAGAAATAACACAATCACATATTAGTTTTCTTTTTAAATTTCATAGTAGAGATTTAGCCGTCGATGACCCACTAAACGTGGATGCCACATCCTTTCTTCCTCACCTATCGCGCGAATTTTCAATGCCGGTCCACTGCGATCAGGGTGCTGGAGGCTCTTGGGCTTGCAGCTCGCATGCTTGGAGGTAAGTTTTGTAGCCTACAGATTTTGATGCTAGCGGAGCTCCGCCGAGGGCAGATGCGATACATGTGCCATTCCTATCTGGTTTACTGCCTACCTCTTCCCCTGCTCCCCTGTCCCCTCCGTGCTCTAGGCAAGATCGAGCGCCGCCGGCGTCCGCCGCGAGCGCGAGCAACGTCGCCTACCTGCGCCACCCTTGCCACTGCCGTCCTTCAGGTCTGGTGTGTCCATGCCTTTAAGCTCCTGCTCTGCCCCGAGCTGGCGACCTTCGAGCGGCACAGGAGCAACTCCTTGCCGCTGCAGTAGGATATCTAAATCCGCTGTGCCCCTGTCTGGTAAGTCCTTCTGATCGAAGTCTCACTGCAGAAGGTCTGCAGCACTACCGCGTACAAAATTGAGGTTTAATCTTCATTAGCCCATCCAGCTGTTTGTCATTCGCAGCTAACGTCCGGATGCTCACGGTCGATTGGCTTGGTGATTACTTGGAACGCCAACTGAACTCATGGTGATTACTAGCTAGCTACAAGAATAACCTGACGGATGGATAACCAATCCTGAATAGTATAAATACCGCCGTATTATTTTACAAAAAAACTAAGAAGTATGAGCGTATGAAACCAACCAAAGCTCAAGTCACATGAGTACAATTTGTCATGTAATTCATATAATTTTGCTTGGATTAAATATTACAATTTTTTAAATATGAGTAAAGGACCTATGGCTGAAGATACAGGAAAGTTTATCGACTCTATGTTTTTCTAGAAAGTAAATGACAGACGCCATCTCCTTTTCAACCGGAATGCTTTATGGTGGAATAAGGGAACTAAACTTAAGTAAAATCTAACATATTTCTAATGGTTTGGAAAAAACTAAAAGAAGACATGTTGCTGTCCTGTATTTTGACCATGTATCTAGAGCCGTAGCAACGCACGGGCATATTTCTCTTTTCGAAATAATAAAGCACGGATTGACTCCGTCGCATTCACCGTCACAATATGCTTCTTTCCGTAAATTTACGCCCTGAATAACCTGACGGATGGATAACCAACCCAGAATAGTATAAATACCACCATATTATTTTACAAGAAAACTAAGAAGTATAAGCGTGTGAAACCAAGCAAAGCTCAAGTCACATGAGTACAATTCGTCGGTTTTATTACCCCGTTGCAACGCACGGGCTCTTTTGCTAGTATCTATAATTAATGGTTGAGATAATTTAATCTGTGTGGACCAACGTGATGGTTTATTTGTCGATAGATAAGAGAGGCCAAAGAAGCCTAAATAGAAAAAAGGGGCAAAGAAGCCCGCCAAAAATAAGAGAAAATAAAAAAATGAGAGAAAAAGAGAGAAGGGCAATGTTACTATCATTTTATCACACTTGCGCTTCAAAGTAGCACCATGTTCTTCATAAAGAGAGTATCCTATGCTTTCACTTTCATATACTAGTGGGAATTTTCATTATAGAACTTGGCTTGTATATTCCGATGATGGGCTTCCTCAAATGCCCGAGGTCTTCATGAGCAAGCAAGTTGGATGCACACCCACTTAGTTTTCAGTTTGAGCTTTCATACACTTATAGCTCTAGTGCATCCGTTGCATGGCAATCCCTACTCACTCACATTGATATCTATTGATGGGCATCTCCATAGCCCGTTGATACGCCTAGTTGATGTGAGACTATCTTCTCCATTTTGTCTTCTTCACAACCACCATTCTATTCCACCTATAGTGCTATGTCCATGGCTCATGCTCATGTATTGCGTGAAAGTTGAAAAAGTTTGAGATTACTAAAGTATGAAACAATTGCTTGGCTTGCCATCGGGGTTGTGCATGATTAAATACTTTGTGTGATGAAGATAGAGCAACAGCCAGACTATAGTGAAAGTGCTAGTTATCGACTAGAGGGGGCACTACTAGGAAAAGGGCTATAGATAGGATTGATACTAATGGCGCACCATGGAAGTAGTGCGCCACTACTATATACTAATGGCACACCTGTTGGTGATGCGCTGTTAGTGTGGAAGACACTAATGGCGCACCAGAAACAGGGTGCGCCACTAGTATTAATTTTTTTCCCATTTTTTCATACATACTAATGGCGCATCAGGTCGAAGTGCGCCATTACTAGTTCTAACTAGTAATGGCGTACTACCACGCGGTGTGCCATTAGTAAGCTTCCGCCTCACTCCACCCGTTTCCTTCCCTCCCTTCCTCCCGGCCCACTCAACCTAATTTGCCCCCTCCGCCCCAACCGTACGCCGCCGCCCCGACCCCCGCCGGAATCCAGCCCCGCCGCCGACCCCGACCCCTCCGGCGACCGGCCGCACCCGCCCAGGTACCTCTCCTCCTTCCTCCTTCCTCCCTCTCCACCCTTCCTCCCCATTCCATCCCTCCCTCCCCTTCCGCCGCGCCCTCCGCCTCCCCACTGTCCTAGCACCCACGGCGACGACACGAGGCCTTGCGCCCCCGCACCGCCGCAACCCCCTCGTCTCTGCTCCGGCTTCGGGCCTCCTCCCCTCTCCAGATGGAGCGCTGCCGGACCTCCGCCCGGCCGCCGCAGCCGCAGCCCGCTCCCGCCCCGGCCCCACCCCCAGGTGCGGCGCCGATCCACCCGCCAACTCAGTAGCCTGCTCCGACTTCGGGCCTCCTCCCCTCTCCAATGGAGCGCTGCCGGACCTTCGCCCGGCCGCCGTAGCCGCAGCCCGCTCCCGCCCCGGCCCCAACCCCAGGTGCGGTGCCGATCCACCCGCCCCGACCCCGGCTGAGGGGCCTCCTCTTCGACGTCCGGGCCAAGATCGACGCGGAGGCCGCCGGCGCCTTCCCGTTCCAGAAGCGGTCGGCTCCGTGGCGTGCACCGACCCGACCCTCTGCTTCAACAATGGCAACTCTGAGGTCGGTGGTGCCTGTTGGGAGGACAGCTCCGAGCCGGCGTCTGCAGACTGCAGGTTCGGTGAAGATGGCAATTGCAATGGCAATGGCGGTGCATCGCGGGAGGTCGATGCTCTGGAACAATCAGTGCGTTCTAGGGATGTCGTTGAGCTCTGCTTCCCTAGCTGAATCCATGAATGTGGTCATTGATTATTTGGGGTTTTTGCTTCGGTAGTTCTTGCATGGGAGTTGTTTTACATTTTTGGTGAAAATACACTCTCATGGAACGAAAGGGCAATCAGTGAGTACAACTGATATGATGTTCTTATGTCTTGATACTATGCTTACTCATATAATAGCAATAGAAGGAGGTTAATAGTTATGCTCAGGAGGATGTGTTCTGGTACAAAATTGTAATGCCAATATGCGCTTGATCTCTTATCTCTGGTTTGGATTCGTGAGTATTCAGGAAATCGGATGGGACCATGATACAGATAAAAAAATGCACCGTCTTCGGTTCTTTCTCGCTGTTCGATATCAATTTCTTAGTTAACTTGAGCATCGATTCAGAAAAATTCTTCCACACATAACCTGATGATATAAGCCTCAAGCAAAACTGAAGTAGCAACAATTGGTAGCGATAGCTAGCTAGCTTGACTGGATTATGTGCTTAATTCACTGAATTTGGTTGGTGAAGATGAATTAGCAGCTCCCCCATGTAGCTAGAATTGGTATGATTTCTATGGAGAATGACCAATTCAGCTTCTTACCCCTCAAAAAACTCAGCTTCTTTAAAACTAACAGCAGGTTCCTCCCATGTTTCACTTTTTCTAGTTAGTTTCTTCCAGCTATAGGTTAGTTTACAGCTAGAATTATGTATTTCAACCATTTATATGTTTAGTTTCCAGCTATAGGTTAGTTTACATCTACTTGCTCCTAATACAACATAATATTTGATATGAGCAAGGTGAACAACCTTCAGGTCCCGGGAATCTACTCAAGGCTGCAGACACTTCTTGTCTCACTTCTTTTATCATCGGTATAATATTCATATTAAGGAGTTTCTATGAGTTCATTGTTCTTACCTGCAAATTTAAAATGAAAGCACAATCAATCCATATTAAGTGCTCATCCTAGTGGCAGGCAAAATAATTAGGGGAGTGTGTCATTCTTGCTATGGTCATGTAAGAGAAATGCTCTGCCTTGCTAATTTTACCATGAGATTTGGGGTAATCAGCTAGTTCTGGTCAAAGCAAGTGGTTTTCCTGAGCTATGCCTTGGTTAGAAAATGATGCATGATGGGCATCATGCATGTTATCATGCATGTTTTATGATCTGTTGTAAGGGTACTAATTGGTCTCTTCTGCTGCTTATCAGAGATGGCGGGAAGCAGCCACCGCCGCTCTGCGACACCGTAGTATGAGTTGGATGCTTCCGAGTTCTTCACTATCATACTTGAGACTTCAGTATCATCCATGACACAGGTATATAAAATGAGAGATCTCCCCTTCACCCATCTCATTATGATATCTGTTGTTTGCTACATCACTCATTGTCCCAAACTGCAGAGGCTGCATGACAGTTTTATGAACATGCTGATGGGTGAAGATCCGCCAAATAATGTGAAGCTGCGACAGGCCGGCAGCGGGTTTCGCAGGCAGTGGGATGTGGAGTTGGTGATCAAGGAGGGCCACATGTACTATGTGTTGCATGCGCTACGCTGACGATGATGATGCCGGTACGTTCTGCCTCTTCTTATTCCTCTACATTTGGCTTTGTCTCACATCGATTGTTAACAGTCATTGTTGCATTTTGGACAGGTAATGGGAGCAGCAGCAGCGACACTGGCTACAGCCAAAGCAGCAACGACTATGGCTGTAGCGAAAGCAGCAACGATTCTGACTGTAGCGAAAGCAGCAGCGATTCTGGCAGCATAGACAACAAGAAGGATGATCCGGACTGGAGTGCGGGAGAAGAGGAGCAGAGTGGGGATGAGGAGCTGCAGGATGACGATGGGCATCAGGCTGAGGATGACCTAGCGCTGGTGGTGGCTGACCAAGGGCAAGAGATGGTGGTGACTGACCATGGGCAAGAGATGGAGGTGGCTGAGGATGACCTAGCGATGGTCGTGCCTGAAGGTGGCCTCGCGATGGTGGTGGTGCCTGACAATGACCATGCACCGGTGGTGGCGCCGGCGATCCCAGGCAACATGACCACGCCAATTGTGGTAGAAGACTACATCCCACTGCCTCCACCGCCTCCACCGCCTCGCCGCTCTTGGCGCATCAGGCTGAGGAAGGAGAAGGAGAAGAACAATGCATGAGAACTGAACTTTGTCAGGTATGTCAGATCTCCAAAATGATATATATATATACTTAGTTACCTATGTTATCTCTAATATGCCTAGTTTCCTATAGGTTAGCTTCATTTTACCTAAGTTGGCTCTAATATGCAAACTTAGAGCTTATATGCTTAGTTTCCTATAGGTTAGCTCCAAAATAACTTATGTTAGCACAAAATGATCAAGTTTACATAATAAGCTTATAGTCTTTTTCTTATTCTTCTTCTTTTCCAAAATGACATAGGTTAGCTTCATTTTACCTAAGTTGGCTCTAATATACAAACTTAGAGCTTATATGCTTAGTTTCCTATAGGTTAGCTCCAAAATAACTTATGTTAGCACAAAATGATCAAGTTTACATAATAAGCTTATAGTCTTTTTCTTATTCTTCTTCTTTTCCAACATGACATAGGTTAGCTTCATTTTACCTAAGTTGGCTCTAATATACAAACTTAGAGCTTATATGCTTAGTTTCCTATAGCTCCAAAATAACTTATGTTAGCACAAAATGATCAAGTTTACATAATAAGCTTATAGTCTTCTTCTTATTCTTCTTCTTTTCCAAAATTCTTCTTATTCTTCTTCTAGTGTTCTTCTTCTTCTAGTATTCTTCTAGTCTTCTTCTTTTTCTTCTTCTAACTTCTTGTTTATCATTTTGCAGATTTGATTTAATTCACGGAAGCTTTCATGGATGGAGTGCTTCTTTTCCATTTGTGTTTTTATTTTGTATCAATGTGAAACTTTTGTGAATTGATGGATAACGGTGTTGGATGAACAATGTGAAACTTTTGTAATATGTAATGATGGAACTATGTGTTGGATATATATGTATATATGATGGATCTTGTGTGTTGGCTATGTATGTATATATGATGGAACTTGTGTGTTGGCTATGATTGTTATATGGATGCTTGTTGTATATATATGTGTTGGATATCTCATAGGTGAAATAGTGACCTGAGATTAAGAAAAAAAAATTAAAAAAATTGTTACTAATGGCGCACTACCATGTGGTGCGCCATTAGTATAGAATACACTAGTGGTGCACTGTGGGCAAAACTAATGGCGCACTGCATGGTGCGCCATTAGTATACCAGATACTAATGGCGCACCAGTGGTGCGCCATTAGTAAAAAAATACTAGTGGCGTGATACTAATGGCGCACTGGTAATGCGCCATTAGTAAGCAAAACCAGTTGCGCCATTAGTAGGCCTTTTCCTAGTAGTGGGGGGTGAATAGGCGATTTTTATGAAAGTCTTCAAAACATGGGAGTTTTGAAGACAAACATGAGAAACAACACTATTCGTATGCAGCAGAAGGTAGACTACACTAGACAAGCCATGGTCAAGTATTCAATGAAGTGAAAGCATGAAGACTATTAGCAGCTAGGTAGTAAGGATCAGGGTGGAAGATAGTATGAAGCCAATCAGGACAAGTAGTCAAACTGTGAAGTCAAACAGATTATGCAATCAGGCAAAGACTTCACAAAGACAAACGATAAGTAAAGAGAAGTGAGAGATAGAACCAGTAGCTTCAGGGAGACAGTGGTTTGTTCGACTAGTTCCAGTTGCTGTGCAACTGTACGTCTGGTTAGGGAGGCTGAGATTCAACTCAAAAGACCGCGTCTTCACCTTATTCCCCTTGAGCTAAGGACACCTAGTCCCCGCCCAATCACTCTGGTAGGTCTTCAAGGTAGACTCCCAAACCTTCACAGACTTCGTTCACCGGCAATCCACAATGACTCTTGGATGCTCAGAACGTGACGCCTAACCGACTGGAGGATTCACAGTCCTCAAATGTAACAAGTCTTCAGATCACGCGGACAGAAAGACTTCAGTGATGCCAAACACACTCTGGGCTCTGGGTGGTTTGGGATTTATCCTCGCAAGGATTCTCTCTCAAAAGCTTCGGAGGTGGGTTGCTCTCAAACGACGAAAGCCGTATCTAACACTGAGCAACCACCAATTCATGATGTAGGGGGTGGGCTATTTATAGCCACAGGGCAACCCGACCCGATTTGTCCGAAATGACCCTGGGTCACTAAGGAACTGACACGTGTCACAGCGGTCAGATTTCAAACACACACGGCAGCTTGACTTGGGCTACAAGTAAACCTGACTTATCCGACTCTGGATAAGATTTGCTCTCATTGTCTTCTCTCGAAGACATAGGATTTGTTTGAGCATCACTTTAGTCACTCTGACTTTGTTCACTGGGACTCCACTTAACAGTGCGGTGGTTCCTATGACTCAACAAAGAAGAAAAGGAAACAACAAAACAATTAAGTCTTCGTGTTCCATAGTCTTCACTCAATGTCTTCTCATGTCATAGTCTTCAATGTGAATATCTTCACAGACCACCATTGTCTTCAATGTCTTGACACATTTTTAGGGGTCATCTCCGGTAGGTAAACCGAATCAACGAGGGACTACTGTCTGTGTTATCCTGCAATTCTCACAAACACATTAGTCCCTCAACCAGGTTTGTCATCAATACTCCAAAACCAACTAGGGGTGGCACTAGATGCACTTGCAATCTCCCCCTTTTTGGTGATTGATGACAAACTGGTTGAAGTTTTCAACGGGGACAAAAGTATGTGAAATTATAGGGGATTAAGGCATTGTCTTCATATATGGCAAGAGGCTGCCCCTGAAGATGTGCATATAAATGTTTTGCGTTGGAATGCAAATGCACATGGCAGGTTGTACTTGTGGAGATCCATCTCACCATATGAAGACAATGCATCATGCATGAGAAGATATACAAGGATAATGACATGCATAGTGAAAGATGGATGTCTGCGACATGAATTCATGCGGGATTTATCATCGCATATGCGGAATTTATCATCGCATCACAGAATAGTAGCAAAAAGTAGCAGACAACCATCGAGTTTAGGTGTTACAACTCAAAGAACCAAATGTATCTTCTGAACCAAAACGAGAGTTGTAAACACCAGGAAAAAGTATAGCAACCACCCATATGGACCCGCTTGAAGACTATCAACATATGCTTCTCCCCCTTTTGTCAGTAAGGACCAAAAAGGTTTGAAGACATAGTCGCTACTCGTTCCCATGAGGAGTAGGTGAAGCAGTAGGGTCGTCGTTGAGGTTAGGTGGTGTAGAAGAACTTGGTGCAGTGTCGACACGCGTTGTGGTTGGAGCCGGTGAGGTAGCATCATCGGCTTCATCAATAACTCTGGCGCGAACAGTGGCTGCGGATGAAGAGTACTCTGAGTCTTCAAGAGATGGGGTTCGACGTAGAACAACATTCCTTGGAGGAGTGGAGTAGAACTTGAATCTCTCAATGAAGCCATCGTCTTGAAGATCGGCTTCAGCACTTAGCAATGTCAGACTCTTCCAGGACCTCTGACATGTTTCATGAGTGACAAAGGCATTCTTGGTAGCAAGATTGCGAATGCGATTAACATCCACCAAGAGGCTTTGCATTTGACGCTTGAGCCAGAAATGATGTTTCTCTTGCTTGTGGTGCAATGCCACAAGAAGCTCTCGGGCATTTAGCACACGGGATCACTTGCGTGTCCTTGGAGCAATGGTGCTTTCAGTGGCTTCAATACGTGCACGACGAGTGTTGCCGGCCAATGGATAGACACGAGAAGCAGCTTGAACACCTTCAACATGTTGGGAAAAGCTCTAACGATCCACATTGTGAAGATATAGCGCTTCCTTGGCAGGCTCTGGGTATATGGCTTCAATGGACATATCAACCTCTGGTAAAAATATGAGATGATTACGAGCAGAGGGCTGATTGTCAATGGCAGAGTGGAGCTTGATCAGTCACATAATCCAAGGAGCATAGAATTTCAGACCAAAAATGTCAGACCCAGATGCAGCAAACTGTCTTATGAAGAAGTCCTGAGCATTAAAGCTTTTGCCATTCAGAATGTAGAAGACCAATGCCTTCATTGCACCTTCAAGCTTCGCTGAGGAGGAATGCCCTTTGATGGGCCAGAGAGTTCGCCTAATAATGTGATAGACAGTGCGGGGCAGATACTCTAGGTCTTCAACAAGAAATTCCTTGGGGTACTATGCATCCTGGGGCAGTGGCTTCATCATACTAAGCATCTGGCTCATGTTGGGCTCTGGCTTCTGAAAAATGCTTTCGAACGCGTCGCGATGAAGCTGACAACCAGGTTTATACAGTTCTCCTCGAGTGGAGAGGCCCTTAAGCTCAATGAGATCAAGGGCTTTGGCTTCATGATGAACGTTGCCCGTCATCCACTCAAGGACCCATGTCGTTGTATCCCTGTTGTAGCCGCGAATGTGGAGGGTTGCATAAAATTGTAGGAGAAGCTCTTCATTCCAATGTTCCTTGTCGGTGACAAACTGTAGAAGGCCAGCATCACGAAAGCAGTCTAGGGCTTCTTCAAGGCAGGGCAGACCAGCAATGGCTTCAATGTCCAGACGCATATGAGGAAATATGTGCTCCTGATTGTATAGAATGCAGGAGTAGTAGCTACGCTGCTGGTAGCTCCAGAACCGATCTGATGATATTCGTGGCTTGGAATATGGGTTCTTGCCAGAATCGAAGAAGGTGTTGTGTGCAATGAAGCCATTGATATTGAAGGAGCCTGGTGCTGTTGCAGTACCGGGGAACCTTGGCAGCCTTGGGTTTGGCTTCTGAACCTGAGGCCTATGCTCCACATGGTAGTCAAATTGTGGTCCAGGAGCAGGCGGAGGAACGAGAATTGGCCATTTGACTGGAACAAGTTCACCTTGATAAAATGCATGCTCAATAGTGTGTGGCCTTGGTGGCGGTACAGGAGCAGAGGCATTAGCAGAGGCGTCGGGCTGCACATTGGTTGATGGTGCAACATTGGCTTCATTCATAGTGTTAGCTTGAGGCGCCACATTGGCTTCAGTCATAACAATGTCATTGGCTTCAGTGGCGTTGTTTGTGGCCGCCTCAGTATTCTCAACCTCCACTTGTGTAGCTGGAGGGTCTGGCACAGATACGTTCTCCTCGAGAACAACTTCTTGATTTGTGGGGGGTGTGGCAACATGTTCTTCTTGTCTTTCATCAGCTGCTGCAACTGGAATCTCTTTAGAAGCATTAGGATCAGGCACAGGAACCGTCAGAGAAGGATTATCTTCAGGAAACACTTGACGTGCCACTGAGCTGGATTGGTGTGAATTCTCTTTCGTGATAGTCGTCATGGAGATGGAAGGCCTTAGGCCTTTGCGAAGCCATTGAAACACGGGCGACGCTTTCGATGATGGTGTGGTCTCCATGTAATTGTCCTCATTGACAATTGGACTGGTCCCTTGCATTGGTGTGGGATGAGGTGTACTTGGGGAGTCTTGAACTATGGTAGTTGGTTGGGGGCGATCAGCCCATGAAGCATCCTGCGTGATTGGCGTCAAAGGACGACCAATACTAATGAGTTCGCTATTCGTGTGAACAGGCGATGATACTGTGGGGTTCTGAATCTGAGGAAAGACTTCATCATCTTCTACATTGTCTTGGGGACCAATGTCTTCAGTCGCGATGGGATCGACGACTGGAACTTCTTGTTCTTCAGGCTCATGTACAATCAACTGAAGCTCTTGATTGTCGGAAGGAGGGGGAGCATAAGCAATGGGTTCAACAACTATGGGCTCTTTGGGAGCAGCCCGATCTCTCTTCTTGGTCTTCCTCTTCTTGAGGGGTGGTGCATCATTAGTGTTGTGCTTGGTCTTTCTTTTTCTTGCTTCAACTTCAGCTGTCTTAGTTTTCTTATGTGCTAAAGCTGGTGTGGGGACCTTAGGCTTCGAGCATGTCATGCTGGCAGGGAAGACAATGCGAGGTTCTTCCCGCCTTGGAGCTTCAGTGGGGGCCACAACAGACTTCTTCTTTTGCTTGGCAGCCATCTTGGGGTCAATACCAGGACGCCCAAGTTCCTTGCGCTTTTCAGCTTCATTGTAAGCCTGAACACACTTGGCGGCAAGAGTTTTCATGTGCTCTCTTGAGCCTTTGGCTTCTTCATGCTTCTTGCGAAAGGATTCTTTAAGGTTATTCAACATCACCTTGAATTTTTGGACATCAGCCACACTCATCTTGGCCACATGCTTCTTGAACTGTTCCTTCTCAAAATCAATCTTGTTTTTCAGTTCAACAATTCGCTAGGCCAGAGCTAGCTTAGGAGCAATTGCGCCTTGGAAGGCGACGCTGATGCCAATGGGGAGTTGAAGATCATCAAAGCTGAGATTTTGATTGTCGAACCATTCATCAATGAAATTGTGCAAGATGTTCACATCAAAGAGGGGCAGATCATTGAAGATCTCCGCCTCTTGCTTGCTCTTGATTAGCTGCTCAAGAGCATCCTCACCAAATTCTTCATCTGAAGACAAATCAATGGCTTCAGATTCGTTCCTCAGAACGGCAGCTGATGTCAGTGCTTGACTGTGTCTCTGAACAGGTTTCGTCTGTGGCTTCTCATGCTTCTTGGAAACGCGAGAGAGATCTTCAGAGGCGTTACTTGTAGAAGGAGGGGCAGTTGCCAATGGCTTCACCCGAGAAGCCTTTGGTGCAGCAATGGGTTTGGAAGCCTTAGCCTTCTTCTGCTTCTTTGGCTTAGGAGTAGGAGCTGGAGCTTCATCCGTGTCAGCATCATCATCAGAATGATCCACCTTGGCACCTTGGACAGTTATGTGGGTGATGAGGCCATCAAGGTTGTAGAAGGGGCCGATCCTATTCTGATTGGCTTCGTGGGTGCCATCATCTCGAGGTGAGGATGGACCAGGGTTGAAGTCAAGCCCGAAATCCTTTTTGTTCTGCACAGTTGAGTCTTTGGCGAACTGGTAATTGCGCTTGAAGAGATGGTCTTCGCGAAACCACAGCAGAGAAGAAGGGTCAGCATTTTCTGGCTCTGGTCCGCGAACCATGCAAGGATAGAAGCCTTGCTCAATGGCTTCAGCTTGGGTTCTGGGATGAAGATTTTTATACAGAATATCTCCCCAGGGTCGCTTGATGGCATTCTTCTCAGTATATTCTTGAGTGACAAATCGGTACTTGAACCATTCTTCAGCCCAGTATCTTCGGATCCATTGGATGCGATTCTTGCGACTAGTATAGGTTTCCTCAGGGTCCGTTTTGTAATGCTCATGCAAATCTGGAGGCAAATCCTTGGAAGTGTTCCCACGATGCTTTCTGCCACCCTTTCTTGCTGGTTTCTCAGTAGCCATGAAGCTTAACCTGAAGGGCTTCAGAACTTGCAAAGGCTTCTTGCGGCTAGTCAGACAAGAACTTGCTTCAGGTGAATTGATGTGACTCTGCAGGAATTCTGTAAATGAATGCAGACCATGAGAACAAAGGGATTCTCCCACAGACATGTACCTGTGACAGCATTAGAGATGCGAGGGAAGGGGAAGAGGTCATATGCATTCTCAGATGATTTTGAAGATAAATCAGTTTGAAGACATTGACCTCATAAAGCGAAGATATTCACTTAGTTGATGTGAGTTGGTTCCAGAGTTGTACAAATCCAGAAATAAGTACAAGTGAGGAATCTAACTTGTAATGAAGCATAAGTGAACATTCTAGGCACATTATGAGATGCAGAGTGTGATAGATTCAACTTTGGAGTTGTAGAAACTACTTTTGGTAAGGAAGGATGAATCTATCGGATCAAAAAGACAGTAAAAAGAGAGTTTTAATTACCATAGGAAGAACTGCTAGACGAAGGGAAAGTTGAGGCCGAGCAGTTCAATCTCTCGTGCCCTAACTTTGCGATGAGAGATAGCTACGGCGGCGGCGGAGAAGATGAGGTCCACGGCCGGCGTGAGGACGGCGCCGGAGAAGTCGCGGCAGCTAAGCGCTTCGTCACTGGCGTCGCCGAGTGCTAGCGGTGGCACTAGGGTTTTCGGGAGGTGGCGAGGTGGAAGAATTTTTTTTGACCGTGATGGGATGTGCATTTATAAGGAAAGGCACAGCACAGCGTAATTACGCAGGTGCCCCTGGCGATTCGCATTTGAATGACACGTTGCGTGGATGCAACTCCTGGGTAGTTGTTCCATGTTCCCACGCACGGCTGGATTGTCGGGGCGGTCGTTCCGAATTCTTCAGATTTCCGGTAATAAAGATAGCGCAATTAAAACATACATAAATGTTTGTCAGATTGGCTTCAGCTGACAAGGTTCAATGAAGACAATCGACAGTTTTCAATAGAATGGATATGATTTGGACAGATAGAGTTGAGGTAGAAGCATAGATAGGTTAGGGTCCGATCACATTCTATTAGATCAAAAGATTCAACACGAAGTCATAACTATAAGTGAATGCTGTGGAGGACAGAACACAAGTAGTATGCAACTAGTTTAAGGCCAAATCAATCATATGAAGATAAATTTGAATACAAGTCAGAAATAAAGACAACTCAGTTATGAAGACTATGCAAACATAACGCCAAGAGAAGCACTTCAAACAAAAGTTTGGTGGTGGTGTTACCCATTGAGGGAGTCCTGGACTAGGGGGTGTACGGATAGCCGAACTATCATCATCGGCCGGACTCCAAGACTATGAAGATACAAGATTGAAGACTTCGTCCCGTATCCGGATGGGACTTTCCTTGGCGTGGAAGGCAAGCTTGGCAATACGGATATGTAGATCTCCTATCATTGTAACCTACTCTGTGTAACCCTAGCCCTCTCCGGTGCCTATATAAACCGGATGGCTTTAGTCCATAGGACGAACAACAATCATAGCATAGGCTAGCTTCTAGAGTTTAGCCTCCTTGATCTCGTGGTAGATCTACTCTTGTAATACCCACATCATCAATATCAATCAAGCAGGACGTAGGGTTTTACCTCCATCAAGAGGGCCCGAACCTGGGTAAAACATCGTGTCCCTTGTCTCCTGTTACCATCCGCCTAGACGCACAGTTCGGGACCCCCTACCCGAGATCCGCCGGTTTTGACACCGACATTGGTGCTTTCATTGAGAGTTCCTCTGTGTCGTCACCGATAGGCTCGATGGCTTCTTCGATCATCAACAACGACGCAGTCCAGGGTGAGACCTTCCTCCCCGGACAGATCTTCGTATTCGGCGGCTTTGCACTGCGGGCCAATTCGCTTGGCCATCTGGAGCAGATCGAAAGCTACGCCCCTGGCCGTCAGGTCAGATTTGGAAGTTTGAACTTCACGGCTGACATCCGCGGGGACTTGATCTTCGATGGATTCGAGCCACAGCCGAGCGCGCCGCACTGTCACGACGGGCATGACTTAGCTCTGCAGCCGGACAGTACCCTGGAGGCCGCACACGAGTCCGCTCCGATCTTCAATTCGGAGCCGGCTGCGCAGATCGAGGACGGGTGGCTAGACACCGCCTTGGGGGCTGCAACCTCTACGGCGATAGAGCCGAACACTGACCTTGTTCCTCACGAAGCTCGTGGCTCTGAGGTGCCGGACTCCTCGCCGGAACTCCGAACCTCCCGCGCCCCCTCCAATCGAATCCGATTGGGCGCCGGTCATGGAGTTCACCGCTGCGGACATCTTTCAACACTCACCTTTCGGCGACATCTTGAGTTCGCTAAAGTATCTCTCGTTATCAGGAGAGCCCTGGCCGGACAACGGTCAGGACGGTTGGGATGCGGACGACGAAGAAATTCAAAGCCCACCCACCACCCACTTAGTAGCCACTGTCGATGATCTAACCGACATGCTAGACTTCGACTCCGAAGACATCGACACTATGGACGACGATGCCGGAGACGACCAAGAACCAGCGCCTACTGGGCACTAGAAAGCCACCTCATCATATGACATATACATGGTGGATACACCAAAAGGAAGCGACAACGAGGGACAACAGGATGTGCCGAAGGACAACTCCCCCAACAAACAACCAAAACGGCGACGCAAGCGCCGCCCGAAGTCCCGCCTCGATAGCAACGACACCCATACTGACCCAGCCTTAGAGCAGCGTGAAGTGGTGGACGACGAACATGCCACTAAGCAACCATCCGAACAGGATGGATCGGACAAGCAACCCATCCCCGGCGAAAAGAACAGTCCAGACGATCTCATGCCCGACAAACCACCGGAGCATAAGAACCTTCATAAAAGGCTCATTGCCACTGCAAGAAGTCTGAAGAAGAAAAAGCGGAAGCTTAAAATAGCAGAGGACGCACTCAGAATGAGATGGAGCAAAGTACTCAATACCGCAGATAAATACGGCAATAGTCACCAGGCGAAGAGCTACCCGAAGCGCAAGTTGTTGCCCGAATTTGACGAGGAGGCCGTAGAGCCCCCACAGTCAAAAAACAAAGATGCCGCCTGGCCGGATAGACGACCAGATGACAGGCTAAGAGCGGCAAGGGGCGCCGCACACAATCCGGCACACGATCCACATAAAGATCCTCGCAAAAAAGATGGCCCGGTCAGGTCCATCTACGGGCCAAAAAAGAAGACTCCAGGGAGCAATACAACCCGCCGAGTGTTTGAAGACAACGGCACACCTAAATACAGGGGCGCCGCACACCCACTATGTTTCACCGATGAGGTACTGGACCATGAATTTCCAGCGGGATTCAAACCCGTCAACATAGAGGCATATGACGGAACAACAGACCCCGGAGTCTGGATTGAGGATTATATCCTACACATACATATGGCCAGAGGAGACGATCTCCATGCCATAAAATACCTACCCCTCAAGCTCAAAGGGCCATCTCGGCATTGGCTCAAAAGCCTCCCAGAAAATACCATGGGAAGTTGGGAGGAGCTCGAGGATGCGTTTCGAGCAAATTTTCAGGGGACTTACGTCCGCCCTCCGGATGCAGACGATTTAAGTCACATAACTCAACAGCCCGGAGAGTCAGCACGAAAATTCTGGAACAGGTTCCTCACCAAAAAGAACCAAATAGTCGACTGTCCGGACGCCGAAGCCTTAGCAGCCTTTAAGCACAACGTCCGAGACGAATGGCTCGCCAGACACCTCGGCCAGGAAAAACCAAGAACAATGGCCGCACTAACAAGCCTCATGACCCGCTTTTGCGCGGGGGAAGACAGCTGGCTGGCTAGATGCAGCACCAGCGACCCGAGTACATCCGAAGTCAGGGATGGAAATGGGAAATCACGACGCAGAAAAGATCAGCGCCGGAATAAGGAAAATGGCCCAAATAGCACGGCGGTCAACGCCGGATTCAAAAGCTCTCGGCCGAATAATAAAACACTGCCCCTCAAGGACAACAGTGACGAGCTATCCAACCTAAACAAAATTTTGGATAGGGTATGTCAAATACATAGTATCCTCGGGAAGCCTGCAAACCATACCCACAGAGATTGTTGGGTCTTCAAGCAGTCCGGCCGACTTAACGCCGAACGCAAGGGGTTCGACACACCAAGCGAAGACGACGAACCCCACAAGCAGCACGGTGGAAAACCAAAGACTTTCCCACTAGAAGTCAAAACAGTGAACTCGCTTCATGTGATAACACAGAAATATAGTGCGGCACCTGCTATACCAGGACACCGTCCGCAGAATGGGGATAGACCCTACCGAAATTCACCATAGCAGCACTTCCTTCAAAGGAGTGACGCCTGACCTTTACGCCAAATGTACAGGCTCTGTACCACTAGAGGTCGTGTTTGGTTCATCCGACAACCTCCATCGCGAAAAGCTCATTTTCCATATCGCCCCATTCAAAAGTAGCTATCAAGCACTACCGGGACGCGAAGCATTCGCCCGCTTTAACGCAATACCGCATTACGCGCCTCTTACGCTTAAAATGCCTGGTCCATACGGCATAATCTTAGCAAAGAATAAATCTGAGTGTTCCTCGACCACAGAAAAAGTAAGACTGCGTTGACAGCCGCGCACTAAACCGACCTTGCTGGTCAAAGCCCTAAAAACAGGTCATTCAGACCTTGGACACGGTTAGGCGAGTCCGGCATAAATAAACAAGGGTCTTCACCGCCGCATACCCCTTTACAAGGGGCTGCACGTATAAACAATGAGAGCCAATAAAGCTCAAATTCATCATACTCTATTTTAACTACTCCTCTTGCACGATATTTTTTCCAAACTAAGTTCTTCTCCTTTACAGATGAAGCGCGTGCTACACCTGTCCAGGATACGGCACAACGGAGACACATGCGCAAACATGCAGCAGGGACCCATTACAAGGATTCTTTTCAGATTAAGACCATGCGTAAAACTTTCTTACTGTCTCTTGTTGATACACATCCCCCGGTTTCTTACCATAACCGAGGAGGAGGCTGGCATTTTGGCATCGGCCGCGTCAGAAGTTCCCGCCCGTACCTGGACACTAGGGGCTTAGGGCATTGTTCTGCCCGGTATTATAAAGACCGAACACCTCAGGGAGTGCTCGGCGTCTCGAGTTAGGCCTTATATGCATCATCTCCGAATCATGTCTTTGGTCAAATGTTGGGTTTGCCCGGCTCCTGTGTTTTGCTGCCTTACGTTCCGCTCCATCGGCTAACGCGGCACCAGGAGAACTACTGCGATTGTGCCCCGGTTCGGCCGGGCGAGCACCTCAGTAGAGAAAGCCGAAAACTGACTGTCATGATATAGCGAGAGACTGGTCAACCACTCGATCGACCACTAGATTGTTTATAATTCCTCCGCTTTGACGAAGGACCGCTTCCCGGTCAGGCACATACGCGCCCCGAGTTCGGAGAAGCGCGGTGCCTCTAGGGGCTATATAGTAGCCCCACCTTCGAGCTCCTATGGCTAAGTGAAAGTGATAAAGCATTATAGTCCGGTTGCCTAGTTTGCTACGCTATCACCTCCTTCAAAGGACCAAGACGTTGGATTAAGTGTGAAAAAGCGCTTTTCTTTTTGCAAACACCCCCGCACCATGTGCGTGGGGGCTGAAGCCAAAGACTGCCATCTTTCAGGTTATACATACATATACGGCCGCACAGGAGATAGTTCAATACTTGAACGCACAAGTATAAAAAGCTATTGCATTATAAACATGATCTCACAAATCATACACGTCATTTGAACATAACATCTTTCGAGCACTGCGACTCTATTAAACGAGCGCCCTGCAGGACTTCCTCAAAATAGTGCTCGGCGGGTAATCGGCCTTTGTCCGAACCCCGGGATGCAACAGCGGTGGCATCCATCTCCGCCCAGTATGTCTTAACACGGGCGAGAGCCATCCGTGCACCTTCTATGCATGCCGACCGCTTCATCGCCTCGATATGCGGCACCGCCCCAAGGAATTGCTGCAACAAGCCAAAATAACTCTCAGGCTTGGGCCTTTCCGGCCACAGATGAGCGACCACATCCGTCATGGCAAGTCCAGACAATCTATTCAGCTCAGCCCACTCAGCCAGCCGATCAGTCAACGGAAGTGGACGCTCCGGACTATGGAATTGAGACCAGAAAAGCTCTTCCATTTCGTGATCCTTCTGGCTTCTGAAGTGCACGACTGCGTCCGCCGCACTCGCCGCCAAATCCAGATAAGGATCCTCCGCACCACACAATTGGCCCAACTGAGCATACTTCGGATCCATGAACTTCCTACGCAGCAGAAAGGGCTTTCCAGCCGCAATGTCTCCGGCTTGACGGAGTTCCTCCTTCATAGCCCGCATCGCACTACGGGCATCCTTGGCTTCGGCGGCGGCCTTCTTCAGGCCCTCTCGCTCCACTCGGCGTTCTCTTTCAAGAACCTCATAGTGGTTGGTAGCATCTTTTAATTTCATGGTCATTCCACCCATCTCCTCCCTGCTTCGGCAGTGAGCAGCCTTTTCGGCTTTTAGCTCTTCCGCTGCCTTCGAGGCAGCCGCATCACTTTTCCTGGCTTACTCCTTGGCTCGAGCGAGCTCCGCCCGAAGGTCTTCCACAGCAACAGCCGCATCTGCATCAAGCATACAAATTGTAATGAACGGGCATTAGCTCCCTTACTAGGTGACCGCGGAGCAACCACCTACCTTGCGACTCGTTAAGTCGTTTATTGACCAGCGCGATGTCCGCATCCGCAACGTCAAGTTGCCGCTTCAGCTCGGCAACTCCATCAGTCTGGCTGGCCACCGAACGTTCCGCCACCTGCATAGAAAAGGTGACATTCTATAACTAAGATTATGATCCTCGGCACGCGGTCGCTTTTGACAGCATACCAAGTCTCAGGGGCGCACTCCATGTGCAAAACTGTTAAAAGGTATGTCATTTTTTGCGTACCTCAAGCCCCGTTAGAAAACTTCTGACGGCCTCATGCAACCCGCTCTCGGCGGATGAGATCCTTTCAATCACCATACTCATTAATGTGTGGTGATCTTCTGAGATAGACACCCTCTTGAGCAAATCCTGCAGCTCCACCGGCCGTACCCCAGTGGGTGCCGAACTCCCCGGCCCCGCCGGACTCGGGGAGACCCTCCGTGAAGACACCTCAGGGTCGTCCGCCCCGCTCGGTGGGGCGGCAGATGGTGGCGTTTCGCTCTCCATCATCTCCGGACAAAGGTCCCCCGAACATGAGCTCTGCTGAGATGGGCTGAGATCCGAACTACAAGGTGAAAACTTCGGTTACCCTTAGAAATAAAGCAGGGGTGTCCCCTATTACAAAATTCCCCCTTTTTTACTTACGGCTCGCTGGAGGGCTGATTTCTCTGAGGAGACAGTGCGGCCGGGGCTCTTCCCGGCACAGGACCTTCCGGTGCAGATTTCTTTCCCCGCTTTGAGGCCTTGGCCTCCGGGTCTTCGGAAGCGGTCCTCTTCCCCACCTAGAAGGAGGGACTCTCGATTCCCCCCTTGCTGAAAGCCTCCTTGGCAGAGGTGGTAGTTTCCCTGTGCCCCCCTTCGCCCTCCTCCGAAGGTGCAACCTCCAACATTTTGATTAACACGGGATCCGGCGTGGTCTCAGGGAGGGGGGCCGGACACCGTATCAGTTTTGCTTGCGCTATCCACTCCTGTCCAAGGGATAGCTGGTTAAAAGGCAAACCCATGATAAATATATGGACAATGTGTCCGGACACAGGGCAACTTACTTGAGTATCCGGGCGATTGCAGCTTAGGCCAGCATCCTCGGTCAAGTCCGGACGCATCTCTTGCGATCCGAAGAACAGTTTGTACATCTCCACGGGCGTCAAACCCATGAAGTGTTGGAGAGCCCGTGGCCCCTCCGGATTAAATTCACACAGGCGGAGAGGGCGACGTTTGCAGGGCAGAAGGCGCCGAATCAGCATAACCTGTGCCACTACAACCAGATTGATCTCCCTTTCCTGGAGGCCTCGAATCCGGCCCTGCAACAGGGGTACGTCTTTGGACGGCCCCCAGTCGAGCCCCTTGTTGACCCATGACGTCAGCCGTTGTGGAGGGCCCGGGCGAAAGACGGGCGGCGGCCTCTGCCTGCTGCCCCTGGGAGCGGTGATATAGAACCACTCCTGTTGCCACAAGCCGAGCTCCTCCTGAAAAGAGCCCTCGGGCCATGGAGCATCGGCCCTCTTGCTTATAACCGCCCCGCCGCACTCTGCCTGACGCCCCTCGATCATCTTCGGCTCCACGTTGAAGGTTTTGAGCCACAGGCCGAAGTGAGGGGTAGTGCGGAGGAAGGCTTCGCAGACGACAATGAATGATGAGATGTGGAGGATGGACTCCGGAGCCAAGTCATGGAATTCCAGCCCATAGTAAAACATGAGCCCCCTCACGAAGGGATCCATCGGGAAGCCTAAACCCCGACGGAGGTGAGACACGAACACGACGCTCTCGCCGGGCTCGGGAGTAGGAATAACTTGCCCGCGGGAAGGCAACCTATGTGAAATCTTGTAGGTTAAGTACCTGGCGTCTCTCAGCTTTAGCACGTCCTCTTCTGTGATGGAGGAGGGCATCCACCGGCCTCGTAGGTCGGAGCCGGACATTGTCGAAGGTCGAAGGTACCCGAATCTGGAGCCCTGGGTGTTGGAACTCGGGGCGAGGGGCGGATTCGATTGAGGATTGAAGAAAAAGAACGGGCCTTGGTCTCATTATAAAGAGGAAGAATACCAAGAGCCATCCCCGTGACCGTTTGGAACCCGCCTTCGATGGAGGGGGCGTGGCAACGGGCGCGGTTGGGTTACCCATGTCCGTATTTATGAGAATCCCAGAATAAGGGGAACACGATCTCTGCTTCAACAAGACGTGCGAAGGAAACCGCTTCGCTAAACACGTTGAGGTGGTACAATAAAAACGATTCGAGTAAAGGCTTGGAAGTGGTGTGACGTCAGGCCACCAAAAACGTCAGCAGATTGAACTTGTGTAAATATTATTCTCTCTACGGTGGTATGGGGAATTTATTTTGCAGAGCCAGACACTATCCTAGTGTTCACAATCTTCTATAAATTATTCGGAGAAGGAACCCGCCTTGCAACGCCGAAGACAACATGCGCGCCGGACTCATCGTCATTGAAGCCTGGTTCAGGGGCTACTAAGGGAGTCCTGGACTAGGGGGTGTCCGGATAGCCGAACTATCATCATCGGCCGGACTCCAAGACTATGAAGATACAAGATTGAAGACTTCGTCCCATGTCCGGATGGGACTTTCCTTGGCATGGAAGGCAAGCTTGGCAATATGGATATGTAGATCTCCTACCATTGTAACCGACTCTGTGTAACCCTAGCCCTCTCCGGTGCCTATATAAACCGGATGGCTTTAATCCGTAGGACGAACAACAATCATACCATAGGCTAGCTTCTAGGGTTTAGCCTCCTTGATCTCGTGGTAGATCTACTCTTGTAATACCCACATCATCAATATCAATCAAGCAGGACGTAGGGTTTTACCTCCATCAAGAGGGCCCGAACCTGGGTAAAACATCGTGTCCCTTGTCTCCTGTTACCATCCGCCTAGACACATAGTTCGGGACCCCCTACCTGAGATCCGCCGGTTTTGACACCGACACCCACCGTATAGGAAGTATTAGACCCAGACACGGCGCACAATTATCGTGGCGCTCCGAAGTCAAATTCCGCATTAATGTATTCACACTTGGAATGTATGTCTTCATTGATTGAAGATATACGTTACTTCATGTGTTGCACTTCTAAGTCATCAAAATGCATAAGTGTTAGGATGTGTGTCCCATTCACACGACATTTAAGGATTCCAAGATATTTAGCTCACACCGCAACTTGCAAAACCTTTTCTCGTCCAAGGGCTTTGTGAAGATATCAACCAATTGCTCTTCAGTGTTGACGTGGATGATATCAATGTCTTCCTTCATAACATGATCTCTGAGGAAGTGATGACGAATCTCAATATGCTTTGTCTTCGAGTGCTGAACTGGATTGTTGGCAATCTTGATGGCACTCTCATTGTCGCAGTAGAGGGGCACATTCTTCAGGTATATACCATAGTCCTTGAGAGTTTGCTTCATCCAGAGAAGCTGAGCACAGCAAGATCCAGCATCAATGTATTCAGAGTCAGCAGTGGAGAGAGATACACAGTTCTGCTTCTTTGAAGACCAACAGACAAGTGATCGTCCCAAAAAGTGACATGTACCTGATGTGTACTTGTGATCAACCTTGTCACCAGCATAATCAGCATCTGAGAATCCAACTAGATCAAATTCTGAGCCCTTTGGATACCTTAATCCTAGTGTTGGGGTGTAAGCCAAATATCGAAGTATTCGCTTCAAAGCTAAGTGATGCGATTCCTTTGGTGCCGCTTGGAATCGGGCACACATGCAAACACTAAGCATTATATCTGGCCTAGATGCACATAAATAAAGCAAAGAACCAATCATGGAGCGGTATACCTTTTGGTCGAATTCTTTACCATTGTCGTCGGGACCCAGATGACTTTTGGTTGGCATTGGCGTCGTGTATCCTTTGCAGTCTTGCATCCAAAACTTCTTCAGGCAATCTTTGAGATATTTTTCTTGAGAAATGAAGATGCCGTTGCGTTGCTGACGGATTTGGAGACCTAGAAAGAACTTTAGTTCACCCATCATGGACATCTGATATTGCTCTTGCATCATATGACCAAACTCATCACTGTATTTCTTGTTGGTGCAGCCGAAGATAATGTCATCCACATATATTTGGCACACAAACAGTTCACTGTCATAAGTCTTTGTGAAGAGGGTAGGATCCAGTGAACCAGGTTTGAAGCCTTTGCTCTTCAGGAAGTCTTTGAGCGTATCATACCAAGCGCGAGGGTCTTGTTTGAGGCCATATAGTGCCTTGTTGAGCTTGTACACCATATCAGGATGTTTTGGATCTTCAAACCAGGAGGTTGTGCAACATATACTTCTTCTTCTATCTTTCCATTGAGGAAAGCACTCTTCACATCCATTTGATAAAGGAGAATGTTGTGATGATTTGCATAGGCTAGCAGTATGCGAATGGCTTCAAGCGTTGCCACAGGAGCAAAAAGTTTCATCAAAGTCAATCCCTTCCACTTGAGTGTAGCCTTGCGCAACTAGACGAGCTTTGTTTCTGACCACTTGACCATGTTCATCTTGCTTGTTGCGATATATCCATTTGGTGCCAATGATATTATGCTTCCGAGGATCAGGACGCTTGACCAGTTCCCACACATTGTTCAACTCAAACTATTGAAGCTCTTCTTGCATTGCTTGAATCCATTTTGGTTCCATAAAGGCTTCGGTGACTTTCTTGGGTTCTGAGATTGAGACAAATGAAAAGTGTCCACAGAAATTGGTGAGTTCTGTTGCTCTTTGCACTACTAGAAAAAGGGCTATAGATGGGATTGACACTAATGGCGCACCAGACAGGCGGTGCGCCATTAGTATATACTAATGGCACACCACCTTCTGCTACGCCATTAGTGTTGAAACTACTAATGGCGCACCATGCCCAAGGTGCGCCATTAGTATCAATTTTTTTTTGAACTAGTGCGCCTGTACAAACATACTAATGGCGCATCCAGACGAAGTGCGCCATTACTAGTTGTAACTAGTAATGGCGCACCTGCCAGAAAGTGCGCCACTAATGTTGTTTTTTTATTATATTTTTATTCCTTTTTTTGCAAAAGTACTAATGGCGCACTTCTCCACCGTGCGCCATTACTAGTTTAAACTAGTAATGGCGCACTCCAAAGCAGTGCGCCATTAGTATGTTTTTTTTTGCAAAACTACTAATGGCGCACCACTAGAAGGTGCGCCATTAGTAACCTGGATTACTAATGGCGCATTTGTTGTTAGTGCGCCATTAGTAAGTGGGCAGCAACAAGATATTTTGGACAACCTCTCCTACCCACACTCACTTTCCCCCCACTTCATTCTCTCCACCGCCTCCTCCTTGTCTCGGGTGCCTCCTCTTTTTCACCTCATTTCCACCATAGATTCATTCAAATTAAGTGTTTAAATTACCTTGTTTTGATAGGTAAGTAAGGGGGAAGCTATATTTATGTTGTTCTCCCTACAACAATGTGCACATGCACTTTTTATGTCCTAGCTAGATCCATGTATGTTCGTGGTGTTGCTTATGTTTGTGGTGTTGCATATGTGTTTGTGTTTGGAGGTGTACCGGTATTTGAAATGCGATAGTTGCCAATATTTTGCCGGAATGTTGATTCATTTCCGTTTTGGCGAGAATTTTGGCATTAAGCATTCTTTTTGGTCCTATTTTTAGGGAAAGTCATGCCAAAATTTTTCTTGGTTCTAAAATATCGTTTGCTCTACCCCGCAGGCGACCATGGTCCGCACGATGACCGAAGGCATCGTGAATAGGTTTTTGAGGTCCGCGAAGGCCGAGATGCTTCAAAAGAACGAGACGCAGATAGGATGTCTGTGTCAAAGATGCAAGCTCAAGAGCCTTATTGCGGACCCGGATTCCAGGCAGGTGCAGGACCACCTGCTCTTGCGTGGTTTCATGGATGGCTATCGGTGGCAAGGTGATGAAGATGACTATGAAGTCGTCCATGGGGGCCGGGCAAGAAATGAGGTAGGGCAGCAAGACAACCACCGCGGCTCGGGCGGGCGAGAAGATGAAGAATCCCCAGGAGATGATCACGACGGTGATGCTGTACATAGTCATCATGTAGAAGATGCAGGACATGATGATGAGGAAGATGCCGGAGCAGACGACGTGCATGATCATGAAGATGATGATGCCGGCGGAGCAGACGACGCTGGACCATCGATGGGCTGGGTGCAGGACCCTCATATTCAAGAGCTGCTTCTCAAGCAGACGGATAACGCAAGAGCTGCCGCTCGAGAGAAAGCCAAGATGGATCAACTTGAGTTAGATGCGGTTACTCCATTGTATGAAGGATGCAGGCCCGAGGATACCCACCTGAAAGTAACGCTCATGGCTCTGGAGATGAAGGTAAAACACAAAATGACCGACGCATGCTTCGACGAGAACATGTCATTCTGGCACGAACGTCTTCCCAAGGGGAACAAGTGCCCGACCAGTTTGGAGGAGGCGAAGAAAATCGTGTGTCCTCTCGATTTACCGCACGTGAAATACCATGTGTGCATGAACAATTGCATCATTTATCGGGACGAGCACGCGGAGTCTACCATATGTCTGGTGTGCGGCGTCACTCGATACAAGAAGAGGAAGAAAGCTCCTCGAAAAGTGGTGTGGTACTTTCCGATCACTCCTCGTCTACAGCGGTATTTCGCGGACCCTAAGGTAGCAAAGCTCCTGCGTTGGCATGCGGATAGGGAGGAGAAGAAGCTAGAAGATGACGCAAATGATCCGGAGATAGATAAAAAAGACAAGATGCCGAGTCACCCTAAGGATGCGAGCCAGTGGCAAGCGTTGAACTTCGAATACCTAGAATTTGGGAACGATCCAAGGAACATTGTGCTGGGCGCGAGCACCGATGGAGTCAATCCGTTTGGCAGCCAGAGAAGCACACATCAATCTGTATGCTAATTGAAGGGCCGAAACAACCAGGGAACGACATCAATCTGTATTTGGGGCTGCTGAAAGAGGAGCTTGACACGCTGTGGAAAACGCCAGCCAATACGTGGGACGCCGCAGAGAAAGAATATTTCCCTATGAGAGCCGCACTGCTCACGACGGTGCACGACTATCTCGGTTACGGATATCTCGCGGGGCAGGTAGTCAACGGATTTTCTGGATGCGTAAGGTGCATGGATGACGCAACATATCGCCAGCTAGATAGAGATCCCGGGTCTTCAAAAACCATGTTCATGGGACATCGAAGGTGGCTTCGCGACGATGACCCGTGGAGGAAACGCAAGGATCTGTTCGATGGTGAAACCGAACCTCGAAAATGCCCGTGTACGAGGAGCGGCGAGGAAATAGACAAGTTGTTGAAAAATTGGAAAGACTGCCCACTGCCGGGAAAGAAGCAAAAGGCGCCAGAGCCGGGAAAGAAGCGAAAGGCGCCAGAGCCGCTGCTGAAGGTATGGAAAACGAGGTCTGTTTTCTGGGACTTAAGTGTATATGATCCAAGAAGAGAAAGTATGTTAGCTTATGCCTCTCCCACATAAAACTTGCTATCGGTCTAGTAAAGTAGTCAATTGCTTAGGGACAATTCCACAACTCCTACCACCACTTTTCCACACTCGCTATATTTACGTTATTGCTTCTTTATCTAAACAGCCCCTAGTTTATATTTATGTGCTCTTTATTATCTTGCAAACCTATCCTATCACACCTACAAAGTACTTCTAGTTTCATACTTGTTCTAGGTAAAGCGAACACTAAGCGTGCGTAGAGTCATATCAGTGGCAGATAGGACTTGAGGGAATATTTGTTCTACCTTTAGCTCCTCGTTGGGTTCGACACTCTTACTTATCGAAAGAGGCTACAATTGATCCCGTATACTTGCGGGTTATCATTGGACACATGCAAAATAGTCATCGATTGTCTTCAGGATTTGTCGATTACTGTCTGCGTGTGTACAACATTCATGATTAACTCCATTTGCGTAGTGGGATCATACCTAGAATGCATGTTTTGATGCTAAAGATGCTGGTTGCCATGTCTTGGCAACAATAGCTGCCATGTTTGTTGAACTGTAGCTGCCATGGCTAAAAAACAGCAGTTCCATGCATGGTCAGATGCAGATGTCACGGCTTGCTGTATGAATGATATCATGCCAAAACAGATGCAGTTGCTATATTCCATTACGGTAAACATGCCATTCAAGCACTGCTTACACACGTACCTGTTTTTTTGCAGGACCTTCAACTACAATCAATAGCGGTGCGGGGACATCTACTGCGAGAACCTCTGAGCGCATGGAAGGAGCGTTCCACCAGCAAGTCAACAATACTGCCACAAACAATGCAGAATCAGTGTCAGAACTGGCAATCATTCCAGCAATGATGACAAGCACACCTTTGCAGAACAACACAAGAAACACTCAGGTAGATGAAACAGCCACCGATACTGAAGTGAATGATGAAATTGATGACGAAGCACAAGGGGATGAAGAAGATGTGCAATCAGAAATCATGATACCTCAACCACCATATGTTGGGCAGAGATTTGGTTTGTTTGAAGATGCCAAGGAATTCTACCAGAGATATGCAATGTTCCATGGGTTTGCCGTGAACACCGAATACCATAGGAAAATTAAAAAAACTAATGAGTACAACAGAGGTGAGATAAGATGCTACAAGGCAAGAAGGAACAAGAAGTGTAAATGTGTTGGGCCTGTCGTGCCGGAACGAAAGAGAGGTATCACTGTCAAGACGGAATGCCTTGTCCGGTGTAATCTAAACATAGATGGAGCACAGTGGGTGGTCACCGACTATTTCGAGGAACACAACCACAAACTCACAAAGAAGTTTGACCTGGTAAAATTTCTGAGCGCCCACAGAGGATTCAGCCCCCTCGAGAAGAAATTCATAAAATTGCTACATGATTGTAACACTAGTCCGTCAAGAATGGTCCAAATACTGTCCCTGATCCACATCGGAGATGGTAGACTGAGTAGCATGACCTACATACTAGCAAACGTTACAAACCTAAAGGCAAAGTACCATAGAGAGAGTAGGTTGGCTAACATAGAAGACACGATAGCCTACTTTGAAGAGAAAGTAAAAGCAGATATTTATTTCTTCTACACGATAAGATTGGACGATGAGGACTGTGTAAGAAACATGTATTGGGTGGATGGTGCTGCAAGAAGAGCCTAAAAACATTTCCGTGATTGCATTTCGTTCGACGCGACATATCTCACTAATATGTACAAGATGCTCTGCGCTCCATTCATAGGAATAAATAACCACAATCAGTCATTGCAGTTTGGTTGCTGACTCGTTCGGAACGAAGATACGAATGGTTACAATTGGCTGTTGAAAACCTTCTTGGAGTGCATGGGTGGACTTGCTCCGATGAACATAATAACAGACCAGGATTTTAGCAGGCGTGCAGGCATAATGGTTCGAATGGTACGTGAGCCCTGGCAACTCATTGCTGTAGTTTGCCAAGCAATACACAACTTTGCAACAAAAAATACTGGGATCTGAGCTACAGCAAGAAGCAAACACTGCTCTCAAACAGCCTAAATTGCTAAAATATTTACTGATGGAGAGGCATATGAGCAAGATATATACTCTTGATAACCCACAAGTATAGGGGATCACAACAGTTTTCGAGCGTAAGTATTTAACCCAAATTTATAGATTCGACACAAGGGGAGCCAAAGAATATTTGAAGGTATTAGCAGCTGAGTTGTCAATTCAACCACACCTAGAGATTAATTATCTGGAGCAAAGTGATTAGTAGCAAAGTAGTTTGATAGTTTTGATAGTAGTGACAACAACAACGGTAACGATAATAGTCAGCAGTGATATTGTAGCAGTAACGATATCAGTAGCAACAGTAGTAACTTAGCAAGAACAATATATGATATATTCATAGGCATTGGATCAGCAACTTGTTGGATGATATTCATCATGTGATAGTTATACCCTAGGGTGATATGGCACTAGCTCGAGTTCATCAATATAATGTAGGCATGTATTCCATAAATAGTCATACATGCATTATTAAAAGAACTTGCATGACATCTTTTGTCCTACCCTCTCGTGGCAGCGGGGTCCATATTGGAAACTAAGGGATATTAAGGCCTCCTTTTAATAGAGAACCGGAACAAAGCATTAACACATAGTGAATACATGAACTCCTCAAACTACGGTCATCACCGAGAGTGGGCCAGGTTGTTGTCACTTCGGGGTTGTTGGATCATAACCGTAGTAGGTGACTATAACTTGCAAGATCGGATCTAACACATGGAAATAATGATGAATTCATAAACGGTTCAGATCTAAAATCATGGCACCCGGGCCCAAAAGTGACACGCATTAAGCATAGCAAAGTCATAGCAACATCAATCTAAGAACGTAGTGGATACTAGGGATCAGGCCCTAGCAAAACTAACTCGATTACATGATGAATCTCATCCAACTCCTCATCGACCAACGAGCCTACGAAGGAATTACCCACCCCCGGTGGGGAGCATCATGGAATTGGCGATGGGGATGGATTGGTGATGACAAAGAACGAAGATCCCCCTTTCCGGAGCCCCAAACGGACTCCAGATCTGCCCTCCCGAGGAAGAACAGGGCTTGGCGGCGGCTCCATCTCGTGTATCGTGATAATTCTTTCTCCCTATTTTTTTCTGGAATAATGTGATTTTATAGTATCACGGGGATCGTCAACGGGGCCACCAGGTGGGTACAATCCACCTGTGCACGCCAGGAGAGGGGGCGCGCCCTGGTGGGTTGTGCCCATCCAGGGGCCCCTCTTTGGTGGGTCTTGTCTCCAAAAATCCTCTTTTATGCCATAAAAATTCCTCGCAAAGTTTCGTTCCATTCCGACAACTTTTATTTCTGCACAAAAACAACACCATGGTAGTTCTGCTGTAAACAGCGTTAGTCCGGGATTAGTTTCATTCAAAGCATGCAAATTAGAGTCCAAAACAAGAGGGAAAGTGTGAGAAAAATTCGATACGTTGGAGACGTATTAACTCCCCCAAGCTTAAACCCTTGCTTGTCCTCAAGCAATTCAGTTCATAAACTGAAAGTGAGAAAGAAAAACTTTTACAAACTCTTTTTCTCTTGTTTGCATAAATAAGCTTAAACAATACCCAGGTTTTCAGCCAACATTATAACTAACCATGTCAACAATAACATTTAAAGATTATAATGACTCATATCAATGACATAATCAGCTAGCGAGCAATAATAAAATATCTCAAATGGCAACACGTTGTCAAAACGACCATGATATAATATGACAATAGTGGTATCTCGCTAGCCCTATCTGAGACCGCAAAACATAAATGCAGAGCACCTCCAAAGTTCAAGCAGTGACTAAACATTGTAATTCATGGTAGAAAATATCTAGTCATGATGCACCCAACATTAGCTACATATAAGGCATAAATCATGACAGTTGTGCTCTACTCAGTTTTTGGCACTTGATTTAGAATATGCTGACACAACATAAAAGTAAATAGATAGTCCCTTTACAGAGGGAAGTAGTGATTTGCAGCGGTGCCAGAGCTCAATTTTAAGATGCACCCTTCTTATTACTTCACGGCCATCAGTTGTCAATATCTTTCATGCTAAGCACGCTAATGGCGGTTCCCAAGCGGAAATGTAAAGGTTTTGACTCCATTGGAGTTTTTGTTTGATTAATTCAGGGATGAACTCTTTTTCATGTTTGCAGTTTGGGACTGGGCATCCCTAATATCGCCCATTTTCTCGTGCGATGGCGAGTGAATAAACACTCTACCTGAGAATAACCCGCTTAGCATGGAAGATACCGACCACCTCCTGTCGTTCCATGAACAATCCAGACACACAAAAAGGATTATTTTTTTAGAAGTTTTTAGAGGTGGCACATGAAAATTTACTTAGGACGGCAGGGTAACACCCCATATAGGTAGGTATGGTGGACTCATATGGAATAACTTTGGGTTCAAGGTTTTTGATGTACAAGAAGAGTTCCCATTTAGTACACGCGAAGGCTAGCAATTTAGTTGAGAAGCGGCCAGCTAGAGAGCAACAACGACCATAACCATGCATTATGCGTAAGTAACATTGGACACTAGCATGAGTAGGATATGGACACCATGAACATAAATATCATAGAGGCTATGTTGGTTTTGATTCAACTACATGCATGAACATGTGCTAAGTTAAGCCACTCGAACATCCAGAGGAGGATACCATATCATCATACTACATCACAATCATTTTAATGCTATGTTGATATCCAAGATAAATCATTATCAACCCCCAGCTACTTATGCATGGCATGAGAAAGTATAATCTCTAATTGTCATTGCAAACATGTTTAATCATAATGGGCTAAATCATGGATACTAGGTTAAACATATTTACAAAAATAGAACAAGTCAAGTTCATACCAGTTTCTCCCTGCCACGACCAGTTCATTGGATGTCGTCATTATTGCCTTTCACTTGCATGACCGAACAATATGAAAAAAATAATAGTGCAAGAGTACCATGGACTAAGCTGGAATCTGCAAACATTTTATTCAACAGGAGAAGACAAGGTAAAATGTGCTCTTATTAGTTTAACAATTTTTCATATGAGAGCCATGATACGTGTCCAACGTATCTACTTTTCCAAACACTTTTGCCCTTGTTTGGGACTCTAACTTGCATTATTTGAATGAAACTAACTCGGACTGACGCTGTTTTCAGCAGAAATGCCATGGTGTTACTTATTGGGAAGAAAACAAAAGTTCTCGGAATGACATGAAAATCCACGGAGATAACTTTCGGAAAATATAAAAAATACTGGCGGAAGAATCAAGGCCAGGGGCCCACACCCTATCCACGAGGGTGGGGGGCACGCCCCCTCCCCCCTGGGCGCGCCGCCCTGTCTCGTGGGCCCCCTGATGCTCCACCGACCTCAACTCCAACTCTATATATTCCGTTTCGCGGAGGAAAAAATCAAAGAGAAAGTTTCATCGTGTTTTATGATACGGAGCCGCCACCAAGTCCGAATCTCTCTTGGGAGGGCTGATCTAGAGTCCGTTCGGGGTACCAGAAAGGGGGATTCGTCGCCGTCGTCATCTTCAACCATCCTCCATCACCAATTTCATGATGCTCACCGCCGTGCGTGAGTAATTCCATCGTAGGCTTGCTGGACGGTGATGGGTTGGATTATATTTACCATGTAATCAAGTTACTTTTGTTAGGGTTTGATCCCTAGTATCCACTATGTTCTGAGATTGATGTTGCTATGAGTTTGCTATGCTTAATGCTTGTCACTAGGGCCCGAGTGCCATGATTTCAGATCTGAACCTATTATGTTTTCATGAATATATGTGAGTTCTTGATCCTATCTTGCAAGTCTATAGTCACCTATTATGTGTTATCACTACTAGGGAAAAGCCTATACACAGAATCTTACCAGCAGCGCGCTTTAAAATAAGGCGCTGCTGCTAATTAGCAGTAGCGAGCTCAAGCATAAGTCGCTGCTGAAATAAATATAGTAGTAGCGCCCCGCTCAAAGATGCGCTACTGCTATAATTGCCACGAGGCCGCCGTGAGGCTAGTTATAGCAGCAGCGCGTTACCACGACGAGCGCTACTGCTACGTAGCATAGTAGCAGTGCATTTCGCCAATAAGCGCTATTGCTAAGTTTACTACAAAAAATTAGTCCCACCTCGCTGTGAAGAGAGTTTCTACCACCTTAAATATGTTACTTCTCAAACTTTGACAAGCACTTGGTCTTCATTGAACTCTATGTGTAGAATTTGTGGCCGCAATATGAGTCTTCAACGGTTCCTAAACCGGTGAGGACTCATATTGACAAATCAGATTGTACACAAAAAGATCGTTGATGATCAATGTATTTTTGATACATTGAATTAAGTCTATTTTTACATGCTGACACATAGCAGTAGCGCTTCTTTGTGAAACGCGCTGCTGCTAGGTAGTTTAGCAATAACGTCTTTTTCTATAGCGCGCTACTGCTAAGCCATTCCATCTCCCACCCCCCTCTCCTGTATCCGATCCACTCACACTCACACACTCACTAGATCCCCTCTCAATCCCCCGCGCCGGTCCTCCCCCGTTGCCCCTCCTCCCTCTGCGCCGCCGTCACCTCCTCCTCCTTGCTGGACTCGGTACCGGCCTCCTCCTTCGTCCTCCCTCCACTCATCGCTGGCCGGCCCCTCCTTGCTCCGCCTTCCTCCTCCGTCCTCCCTCCACTGGCCGACGACCGGCCCCTCCTCGCTCCGCCTTCCTCCTCCGTCCTACTCTCTTCTTCATCCTCGAGTCGCCCCTCCTTCTCCCTCCTCCCTGCTACATTTTGATTTAGTAGGCTAGTTCATATGCAACATTTTGATTTAGTTGATATGATTTAGTTGATTTAGTAGGCTAGTTGATTTAGTTGATTTAGAACATTTTGATTTAGTTGATTTAGTAGGCTAGTTCATTTAATTGATTTAGTATGCACCTTCTTATTGTTATTTTTTCTGTAGATGGATCGGTAGTTGCTTTTGTTTTTTTTTAATAAGTTACTTTTTGGCAAAATGTAGGTGGTACCTTGTCATCAAATATATTACTAGATCTTAGGATTATAATTGTCCATCAAATTGCTTCTCGCGGAAGAACCAAAAATATCACATGGTACTGTTTTTCTTTCCTGTGAAGTGGATCGTTAATCCTTTGCTCATATTGCTTTAGGAAAAATGGCGCCACCACCACCACTATGTCGACTGTGCAAGTCAAGGTGCGACAGCAGCCTTGCAACTGGCAAGCTATTCGGCATCTACTTCCAGCCGAGTTTTCGTCATACGGCGGTAAGAAATTAGATGAAATATAATAACTATTTTATTTTTAGTGTTGGCATTACTACATTGTGTCATTTTGCTTATTTTACACAGATCGTCCCATGCAATGTGAGGTTGAAATTCAACAAGCTGACAGGAGACACTGTGACATTTGAGGCTCTTGGGGGGTCGTACACTATGGAGATTGAGAAAGGACGCAATATGTCGCAGATTGGAGGAGATGGATGGGCCAGTTTCGTCGCCCGCATGCGTCTTACTGGTGGTCAGTTGATCAGCTTCTCCTTCAGAGCAGAAAGACCCAAGCTGGCTGTCATTTATCTCAACCTGGTGGAACATGATGAAGATGACGAAGATGATGAAGATGATGAAGATAATGAGGACCCACTCGATGAAGATGACGAGGACCCACTTCATGAAGCCATCGTAGCTCAAAGAACAAGGCTGAGCGAGGAGGAGGTGTCCAACCTGTGGGACATAATTCTGCCACGTGCTGACTTTGTCGGGGTGCCATTCGTGACCCGCCTGACAAATACCATGGTTAATCGACATGATATGGTATGTTATACTTACAAATGCAAATTATCCGATGAAATACTTAGTGTACAGTCCAATGATATGGTATGTTGTGTGGAATCTAGTCGATGATATGTTTTAGTGTAGAGTTCGATCACATGCTTATTAGTGTAGAATCTAAGGAAATTATTAATAGTGTAGATAATCCATATGTACTTATTTGCCAGGCTATTTATTAATTGATATGTTTTTCTTATTCAGAAATTGGCAAAGAGCATATCTGTGAGTAATGGTATAGAGCCTGATGAAGAAGGCTCAGCTGGACTACGCCTTACTGCAAGGGGCTCCATCACAACCAGTACTTACCGCGTGGACACAGACGGTCGCACACACTTAAACTCGGTTGGGTGGAAGAAATTCCTCGATGGCAAGAATCTTCGTGTTGGACAGGCCATCCTAATTACTATCAGGAACACCAACCGCCCAGGCTTGAGGATGATGATTGTCTTCGATATCATCTAGAACTACATATGTGTGTGTGGCTATATCATCTAGAACTACATATGATGATCGTCGTCGATATCATCTAGAACTACATATGATGATCGCCATTGATATGACCTTATACTGCTTGAGGATGCATGTTGACTATGCATGAAATTGTTATCTAGTACTCCCTTTGTTCCAAATTACTCGTCGTGGTTTGAACTAAAACCACGACGAGTAATTTGGAACGAAGGGAGTACTACCCAGCAATGGTTTATGAATTTGATATCTAGTAGCATTACCTAGTATCTAGTATCTGAAAGGGAAAGGGGTACGGGGAAAATGATGAAAGATATAGCAGTAGTGAGGGATTGCGAAATCGCTACAGCTAAGTAATAGTAGCGCGTTCGGCAAAAGCGCTGTTGATATCGTCAAAAATAGTAGCATGGGTACGGACCGTGCTACTACTATAAGTTAGCTGTAGCGCCTTATTAGTAGTGCGGCCACCCGCACTGCTGCTAGCCTCAAAACCCGCACTACTACTAGGGTTTTCCCTCGTAGTGTATGATCTGACAACCCCAAAGTGACAATAATTGGGATACTTCTCGGTGATTACCGTAGTTTGAGGAGTTCATGTATTCACTATGTGCTAATGCTTTGTTCCAGTTCTCTATTGAAAGGAGGCCTTAATATCCCTTAGTTTCCACTAGGACCCCGCTGCCACGGGAGGGTAGGACAAAAGATGTCATGCAAGTTCTTTTCCATAAGCACGTATGACTATATTCGAAATACATGCCTACATTACATTGATGAACTGGAGCTAGTTCCGTGTCACCCTATGTTATAGCTATTACATGAGGAATCGCATCCGACATAATTATCCATCACTGATCCAATGCCTACGAGCTTTTCACATATTGTGCTTTGCTTATTTACTTTTCCGTTTCTACTGTTACAATTACTACAAAACTGCTATCTTTACTTTTGCCACTGTTACCATTACTATGATACTACTTGCTACTAAATACTTTGCTGCAGATACTAAGTTATCCTGGTGTGGTTGAATTGACAACTCAACTGCTAATACTTAAGAATATTCTTTGGCTCCCCTTGTGTCGAATCAATAAATTTGGGTTGAATACTCTACCCTCAAAAGCTGTTGCGATCCCCTACACTTGTGGGTTATCAAGACTAATTTCTAGCGCTGCTGTCGGGGAGCATAGCTCTATTCTTTGAGTCACTTGGGATTTATATCTGCTGATCACTATGAGGAACTTGAAAGACGAAAGAACTAAGATTTTTCCCTCAACTACGAGGGGAGGTAAGGAACTGCCATCTAGCTCTGCACTAGATTCTCCTTCTGTTTTGAGTAAGCTTGCGACACCTAAACCTTCTACTGCTATGAATTCTGATATGTCACATGTTATTGATGATGCCACTTCTGCTATGCATGATACTTATGATGAAACTACTTCTGTGCGTGATACTACTATGCCATTGGGTGAATATCTTGATGAACAACTTGCTAGGGTTAGAGAGAATGAAATTATTGAAAACGAAATTATTGATGATAGTGACGATGAAGGTTCTCCCACTAATTATGAATTGCATGTTGTTCCTGAGGGTTATGTTATGGATGAAGAAGCTGCTAGAGCTATTTTTCCTTGCAATGATAGATATGATCTTAAGAAGTTATTAGCTAAATGGAAGCAACAATCCCTTAATGCTAGAATGAAACATGACCCCCCTTTTGCTACTTCACCTATCTGTGTTACTGATAAGGATTATGAATTCTCTGTTGATCCTGAAATAATTACTTTGGTTGAATCTGATCCTTTTTATGGCTATGAATCTGAAACTGTTGTGGCACATCTTACCAAGTTGAATGATATAGCCACCCTATTTAATAATGATGAGAAGTCTCGCTATTATTATATCCTTAAGATATTTCCGTTCCCTTTAAAGGGTGATGCTAAAACTTGGTTTAATTCTCTTGATCCTGGTTGTGTGCATAGTCCCCAAGATATGATTTATTACTTCTCTACTAAATATTTCCCTGCTCATAGGAAACAAGCTGCCTTGCGAGAAATATATAATTTCGTGCAAATCGAAGAAGAGAGTCTCCCACAAGCTTGGGGGAGGCTTCTCCGATTACTTAATGCTTTGCCTGATCATCCTCTTAAGAAAAATGAAATACTTGATATCTTTTATAATGGACTAACCGATGCTTCCAAGGACTACTTGGATAGTTGTGCTGGTTGTGTTTTCAGGGAAAGAATAGTCGACCAAGCTGACTTGTTATTCAATAATATGTTGACTAATGAAAATAATTGGACTCTTCCTGAGCCAATTCCTGAGTTAATTCCTGAGCCTATTCCTAAACCAACTCTGAAGAAGAGGGGTGTTATATTTCTCAGTCCCAAAGATATGCAAGAGGCAAATAAATCAATGAAAGAAAAATGTATTAAAGCTGAAGATGTTAAGAATTTGCCTCCTATTGAAGAAATACATGGTCTTAATATACCACCTGTTGAAGAACCACATTGTATTGATAACTCGACACAGGTAGTAAAGGTAAATTCTCTCTATAGATATGATAAAGTTGAAATCCCCTCTACTAAATTTCATAGCCCATGCTTAGATGAATTTGATGACTTTATGGCTAGGCAAGAAAGTTTTAATGCTTATGTTAGTAGAGAATTAAATAATAATGCTTTCGAGATAGGACGCTTGAGTGATTATATGGCTAGAGTTAAAGGTGAACTTAAACTCATTAGCAAATATGCTTCTATGGTTACCACTCAAGCTGAGCAAGTACTTAAAGCTCAAAATGATTTGCTTGATGAATTAAATAATAAACATGATTTTGCTGTTAGAGTGGCTACTAGAACTGGTAGAATGACTCGGGAACCTTCGTATCCTGAAGGCCACCCTAAGAGAATCGAGCAGGATTCTCAGAGAAATAACTTAGAGGCACCTAGTTCTTCTAAAAAGAAGAAAAAGAAAAATGATAGGACTTTGCATGCTTCTAGTGAACCTGTTGTAGACACACCCAAGAATCCCAATGATATTTCTATTTCTGATGCTGAAACACAATCAGGTGATGAACATGAACCTGGTGATAATGTTAATGATAATTTTCATGTTGATGCTCAACCTAGCAATAACAATGATGTAGAGATTGAACCTGCTATTGATCTTGATAACCCACAATCAAAGAATCAACATTATGATAAAAGAGATTTTGTTGCTAGGAAGCACGGTAGAGAAAGAGAACCATGGGTTCAGAAACCCATGCCTTTTCCTCCTAAACCATCCAAGACAAAGGATGATGAGGATTTTGAGCGCTTTGCTGAAATGATTAGACCTATCTTCTTACGTATGCGCTTAACTGATATGCCTAAATTAAATCCTTCTGCTAAATACATGAAGGACATCATTACAAATAAAAGAAAGATACCGGAAGCTAAAATTTTCACCATGCTTGCTAATTACACTTTTAAGGGTGGAATACCAAAGAAACTTGGAGATCCAGGAGTACCAACTATACCATGCTCCATTAAAAGAAACTACATTAAAACTGCTTTATGTGATCTTGGAGCCAGTGTTAGTGTTATGCCTCTCTCTTTATATCGTAGACTTGAATTGAATAAGTTGACACCTACTGAAATATCTTTGCAAATGGCTAATAAATCAACTACTATACCTATCAGTATTTGTGAGGATGTGCATGTTGTGGTTCACTATCTTAACGGACTTTGTTATTCTTGATATTCTCGAGGATGATAGTATGTCGATTATCCTTGGTAGACCCTTTTTTAATACTGCAGGGGCTGTTATTGATTACAACAAAGGCAGTGCCACTTTTCATGTTAATGGTAATGAGCATATGGTACACTTTCCGAGGAAACAACCTCAAGTTAATAGCATCAATTCTATTGGAAAAATTCCAACTATCATTATTGGAGGTTTTGAATTTCCTCTTCCTACTGTCAAGAAAAAGTATGATATTCTTATTGTTGGGGATGTTCATATCCCCGTTGAGGTAACCTAGTGTTATTCGAAATTTCTCCGGTTCCATGTTATTCAGAATGAGCTTGTTAACAAGACTTGATCAACCTTGTTAGTAGATTCATTTTGATGATCATGAGACGGATGAAACTAGAAGGCACAACCTTCTATACCCTCTTTTTTACTTTTTGTTAATTAGAATAAATAAAGCAAAAATAGTATTATCTGTCTTTTTTTTTGAATTATCCATGCAATAAAAAATATCCCAAAAATAAAAGTGATCCAAATGCCTGCTAATTTAGTATGATTTTATGGAATATTTGAGGATTTTAGGCACTGAGAACACTACAGGGGGGCAAGCACCTGGACATGAGGGTGGAGGGCGCGCCCACACCCCCTGGGCGCTCCCCCTGTCTCGTGAGCCCACGGTGGCCCACCTCTACTTATTCCTGCACCCACACACTCCATCTTCCTCCCAAAAAAATCCCCATCCAGCTCAAGCACGAGTTCTAGCTCATTTTGCTGCGATTTTCCATCTTGTTGCTCAAAGCTCCATTCACAAAACTGCTTTAGGAGATTGTTGCTTGGTATGTGACTCCTCCATTGGTACAATTAGTTTTTGTTCTTGTGCTTTATTCATTGCAAATTTTTGCTGCATAGGTGACCCTGTTATTGAGCTTGGATGTCAAATTTATGAGGTCCCAAGTAATTCTAATGCATGATATAGGCTCTAGGCACTTGTGGGAGTAGTTGCTACCAATCTTGTTTAGTTTGATTCACTTTTATTTTGAAGTTACTAAAAAATTCAGAAATTTTTCAGAGAAAGAAGTATGTCCAAGAGAATGTACCAAGGTGGTTCCTCAACTAAGAGAGGACCTAGGCGTGCTATGCGCGAGCAAGACGATGAACCACCAAGGGAAGCAGAAGTGTGGGCTTGTGAGTGGCCATCAGAAGAGTTTATGGTTAATGCAGGCATCAAGGATGAATTTGACGCGTATGTGCGTAACATCGATCTTGAGGACTTCATACAAGATAAGTTTCCACAGTACTACCAATTGACTAATTCATTCGTGAGAAGGTTTAAATTTTCATCTTCACGTAATTCTCAGAATGTCCTATTTGAGATTTTTGATGAATCTTATACAATGGACCTAGAAGATTTTACTACTGCTTGCAAACTCCCACAGTGGGGCAATGTTCATGAACCCCACAAATCTGAATATAGAGACTTTCTTGCTAGTATTACTGTGGGAGAATCTAGGGACATAGCACAAGCTACCATAGGGAGCATTCACTTTCCTGCTATACATTATTTTGCTCTCTTCATCGGTAGATGCATTAATGGTAAATATGAAGCATGTCACATGTGTGTCCCTGATCTTTGTGTCCTCAAGAGTGCTGTATTAGGTAATAAAGATTACAACTTGGGGGCAGTAGTTGCACGTAGGTTGCATAATAATGGTATTTCTGGATATTTATTTGGAGGAATTTATGCGACCCGTGTTGCTAATTATCTTGGTATATCACCACGTGAGGGTGATATGGTGATGCCTCCCGCTTATTTAGATTATGACGCTATGGTCAGGTACCGTTTTGTTTTGAGGAATGAATAATTCCTCCAGTATCGACTAATCTTTGACAGACGTCACGCTGTCCATGTTACTCTCCCTTCTCCTTCCCTTTTTGATTGCCAGGCAAAACGAAGACATGTTGTTACCAGGGAGGAGGCAGCTGAACACAAGGGGAGAGCGGAGGCATCTCGTCAACATGCCGCAGCTCAGGATGCTTTGGCTGCTGCATCTCAGTATGACCCTAGTTATAACTTCGGATATCAGCCAGGTTATCCTTGGCATTAGACCAACTTAGGCCAAAAGCCTAAGCTTGGGGGAGTACGTATTTCTCACCAACTTTACATCCATGTTCACACTATTCTAGTTGTCGGTGCTCATACTCTTTCATTGTATTATCCTTGCTAGTTTAATTTTCTTTTTCTAGCTTTCTTCTTGTGTGTTTGATAAACCTTAAGAAAACCAAAAAAAACAGTTAGTTTAATTTCCATGCTTGTAGTAGTAATTAAAATGAAAACCCAAAATGATTTCTCGTTCTTCTTTTGCTTGTTGGGATCTTTCCCGTGTAAATAGTTTTATTTTCTTTCCTTTGGGGTCAAGACTAGAAGACCATATTGAAAATATTTAGTGGCTCTCATATGCATGATTGTTGATTTAACTTAGAGCCCATATTACTTTGTCTCCTCTCTTGAATTGAATGCTTGCAGATTCTAGCTTAGTCCAATGCACGTGCACTATTATTATCATACACACCGTTCGGTCGTGCAAGTGAAAGGCAATAATGATGATATATGATGGACTGATTGAGATAAGAGAAGCTGGCATGAACTCGACCTCTTTTGTTTTTGTAAATATGATGAGTTCATCGTTCCTGATTCAGCCTATTATGAATAAACATGTTTGCAAGGACATTTAGAGATTATTGTTGCTTATGCCATGCTTAATTAGCTAGGAGCTTATAATGGTTTATCTCGCGTGCCAACATGCTATTAAAATGATTATGATGTGGTATGATGGGATGGTATCCTCCTTTGAATGAATTGAGTGACTCGACTTGGCACATGTTCACGCATGTAGTTGAAACAAATCAACATAGCCTTCACGATATTTATGTTCATGGTGGATTATATCCTACTCATGCTTGTAGTTGGTGTAAATTAATTTTAGTGCATGTTCATGACTGTTGTCGCTCTCTCAGTTGGTCGCTTCCCAGTCTTTTGCTAGCCTTCACCTGTACTAAGCGGGAACACTGCTTGTGTATCCAAAATCCATAAACCCTAAAGTTATTCCATATGAGTCCACTATACCTTCCTATATGCGGTACCTACCTGCCATTCCAAGTAAATTTGTATGTGCCAAAGTCCAAACCTTCAAATGAAATTCTGTTTTGTATACTCGAGCAGCTCATGTTTCAACTAGGGTTGTTTGTATCTTCCATGCTAGGTGGGTTATTCTCAAGAGGAGTGGACTACGCTCCTCATTCACGAGAAAATGGCTGGTAACCAGGATGCCTAGTCCCATGATAAAAAAGATCAAAGCAAATCAAAATAATTAAACAAAACACCCCCAGGGCTGTTGTTAGTTGGAGGCACTCGTTGTTTTGAGAAACCATGGATTGATGCTTGTTGGTGGTGGGGGAGTATAAACTTTTACCATTCTGTTTGGGAACCGCCAATAATGTATGTAGCATGGAAGATATCGCCATCTCATAGTTGTTGCGTTGACAGTGAAAGTATGCCGCTCAAAATGTTATTCATCTCTATTTTAAAATCGAGCTCTGGCACCTCTACAAATCCTTGCTTCCCTCTGCGAAGGGCCTATATATTTACTTTTATGTTGAGTCATCACCTTCTTATTAAAAAGCACCCGCTGGAGAGCACATTGTCATTTGCATGCATTACTATTAGTTTATATTGGGTATGACTTGATTGGATATCTTTTACCATGAATTACAATGTTTAGTCAGTCCTTGATCTTTAAAGATGCTCTTCATTTATGTTTTGCGGTCTCAGAAAGGGCTAGCGAGATACCACCTTGTTATATCATATTATGATTGTTTTGAGAAAGTGTTGTTATCCGAGTTTTATTATTATTGCTCGCTAGCTGATTATGCCATTGATATGAGTAAATATGAGACCTAAGTGTTATTGTGAATATGGTTAGTTCATAATCTTTGCTGAAAACTCGAATGCTGGCTTTACATATTTACAACAACAAGAGCAAATAGAGTTTGTAAAAGTTTTTCTTTATCACTTTCAGTTTATCAACTGAATTGCTTGAGGACAAGCAAAGGTTTAAGCTTGGGGGAGTTGATACGTCTCTAACGTATCTACTTTTCCAAACACTTTTGCCCTTGTTTTGGACTCTAACTTGCATGATTTGAATGAAACTAACCCGGACTGACACTGTTTTCAGCAGAACTGCCATGGTGTTGTTTATTGTACAGAAAACAAAAGTTCTCGGAATGACCTGAAAATCCACGGAGATAACTTTTGGAAAATATAAAAAATACTGGCGGAAGAATCAAGGCCAGGGGCCCCACACCCTATCCACGAGGGTGGGGGCGCACACCCCTATCTCGTGGGTCCCCTGATGCTCCACTGACCTCAACTCCAACTCTATATATTCAGTTTCGCAGTGGAAAAATCAGAGAGAAAGTTTCATCACGTTTTACGATACGGAGCTGCTGCCAAGCCCTAATCTCTCTCGGGAGGGCTGATCAGGAGTCCGTTCGGGGCTCCGGAGAGGGCGATTCGTCACCATTGTCATCATCAACCATCCTCCATCACCAATTTCATGATGCTCACCGCCGTTCGTGAGTAATTCCATCGTAGGCTTGCTGGACGGTGATGGGTTGGATGAGATTTACCATGTAATCAAGTTAGTTTTGTTAGGGTTTGATCCCTAGTATCCACTATGTTCTGAGATTGATGTTGCTATGACTTTGCTATTCTTAATGCTTCTCACTAGGGCCCGAGTGCCATGATTTCAGATCTGAACCTATTATGTTTTCATGAATATATGTGATTTCTTGATCCTATCTTGTCAGGACCCCGATCCTAAGTCACACAGATCTAGCATGTAACACATCATATCACTTTGCGGCCTCACGCACGGTATTCCCCCGGGTGCCACCTTACCTGGCCCGGGACTGTTTGCGCCTTTTGGCTCACGTATATGATAGTGCCGCTAGCATCGATATGACAAAGAACCCGGGCTGACATGGCTAGTCGTGAACCCAAAGTGGCACTAACTTACAGGGACATGCATACATGACCCAACAACGAACGTGTCGGTCATCAGCGAGTGAATCCGGGCTGTAGCAACTGGGCTAGCAGGATTCCGGTAAACCGGGCTGTAGCAGGCTAACAGGACTCCGGTAGACACCGCGTGACATTTCCCCGAAGGGACAGACACAGGAACGAAGAAGGACACATGCCGTCTAGCCTAAGTGTTCCGGAGCAGTAGCAAGCTACCAAGGCTCAGTGGAAGCACTAGGAGACATTTCCTGGTAAGAGAGGTTACCAAGGATAAACAACTAGGTTGTCAGATCCCACACATACCAAGCATTTCAATAACATACACATAATATGCTCGATATGTGCAAATACAACATGGCATCACAACATGACTCTCTATAGTCACCTATTATGTGTTATGATCCGACAACACCAAAGTGACAATAATCGCGATACTTCTCGGTGATGACCGTAATTTGAGGAGTTCATGTATTCAATATGTGCTAATGCTTTGTTCTGGTTCTCTATTAAAAGGAGGCCTTAATATCCCTTAGTTTCCATTAGGACCCCACTGCCACGGGAGGGTAGGACAAAAGATGTCATGCAAGTTCTTTTCCATAAGCACGTATGACTATATTCAAAATACATGCCTACATTACATTGATGAACTGGAACTATAGCTATTACATTTGGAATCGCATCCGACATAATTATCCATCACTGATCCAATGCCTACAAGCTTTTGACATATTGTGCTTTGCTTATTTACTTTTCCGTTGCTACTGTTACAATTACTACAAAACTTCTCTCTTTACTTTTGCCACTGTTGCCATTACTATCATACTACTTGCTACTAAATACTTTGCTGCAGATACTAAGTTATCCAGGTGTGGTTGAATTGACAACTCAACTGCTAATACTTAATAATATTCTCTGGCTCCCCTTGTGTCGAATCAATAAATTTGGGTTGAATACTCTACCCTCGAAAGCTGTTGCGATCCCCTACACTTGTGGGTTATCAAGCCACTCAACATTTTCATCGTGGTCTTCTCCTTAGTAAGACTCGAACAAGAAGAAAATATGTTCAGAGAAACACACTGAAATATTTTTGGAGTTTTTGGTTTTCTAGAACGGGCAAACATAAGGGAAAAGCAAAAACGAGGAAAACTATTTACACGGGAAAGCTCCCAACAAGCAAAAGAAGAGCAAGGAAATCTTTTTGGATTTTCTTTTTAATATTACTACTAAGCATGCATAGAAAGTAAATTACTACAACTATTTTTTTTGGTTTTTCCATAGTTTTTCAAACACACAAGAAGAAAGCAAGAAATTAAATCTAAGCATGGATGATACAATAAAGAAGTGTGAACACCGACAAGTAGAATGATATGCATGAACGTGAATATAATGTCCGTGAGAAACACGTACTCCCCAAGCTTAGGATTTTGGACTTACTTGGTAGAAGATCAATAGCCTAGAGGGTAGAAGGGTTGCTGAGGAGCGGGCATCCATGCATCCCACTACTGAGGCTCCTCCTGTGCTGCCTCCGCAGCATCCTGAGCATTCCGGTATGCGACGATGTCTGCAGGCATAGTCCTGTATCCGCCCCTGGAAGAGGATCAAACAAAGCAGGAGGAGGTAGTGGAATAGTATCATGAGTGTCTACACTAAAAACCAGGTTATAAGGAATGGGGATGTTAGGAGATTTATTATCAGTGAAATGGTGGTGATCTATGGCCGCTCGGTCTAGGTAAACCCTGGTGAGAGGATAGTCATGAGGGCGTATCTCAACCTGAAAGTGAGCCACCAAACGAGTAGCAAAAATCCCACCATGTATTTGACCCTGAGATTTATTAAGATGCAGGCGACGAGCCACAATAGCTCCCAAGCTATAAGTGTTGTCACCTTCCAGTGCCCGGCGTAAAACAGAAAATTCTGGTGCACTGAGCACGCCTACTTTCTTTCTAGCAAGCAGACACTTAGCAACAAATAAAGCAAAATAATGTATAGCAGGAAAGTGCAAGCTAGCAGCCGTGGTGGCCGACACTCCTCTCTCATCTCCCACTGTCAAAGTGCAATAAAAGGCCTCAAACTCGGCCGTCCTAGGCTCAGCCAAGCTCCCATCAGAAAGGATCATGCATATGTTGCAAAATTCAATAAGCGGTATCTGATGATTTTCAGAATATAAATCAAAGCTCACTTCAGGAGGATTATTCCTAGGCAAGAAAGTAAAACTTTGAACAAAGATGTTTGTGAGGATTTGGTGCTGATCACACTCATCTGCAATGAAGTCGGTGAGGCCGGCATTAGCAATATATTTCATGAACTCCTCAAAAATTCCAGCCTCTTGTAGGAACGGGATGTGCGGCCATTCGCACGGCCGTTGTCGGTGTCAAAACCAGCGGATCTCGGGTAGGCTGTCCCGAACTGTGCGTCTAGGCGGATGGTAACAGGAGACAAGGGACATGTTGTTTTTACCCAGGTTCTGGCCCTCTCGATGGAGGTAAAACCCTACTCCTGCTTGATTAATATTATTGATATGGGTAGTACAAGAGTAGATCTACCACGAGATCAGAGAGGATGAACCCTAGAAGCTAGCCTATGGTATGATTGTTGTTCGTCCTACGGACTAAAACCCCCCGGTTTATATAGACAATGGAGAGGGCTAGGGTTACACAGAGTTGGTTACAATGGGAGGAGATATACATATCGTATCGCCAAGCTTGCCTTTCACGCCAAGGAAAGTCCCATCCGGACACGGGACGAAGTCTTCAATCTTGTATCTTCATAGTCCAGGAGTCCAGCCAAAGGTCATAGTCTGGCTATCCGGACACCCCCTAATCCGGGACTCCCTCAGTAGCCCCCGAACCAGGCTTCAATGACGATAAGTCCAGGGCGCAGATTTGTCTTCGGCATTGCAAGGCGGGTTCTACCCCAAATTCCATATACCTGTTGAATAATGTCCGGCTTCTGGTGAATGTTGCGCTCCTTGGCTTCCATGCCCAATAATGGCCATATTCCACGTGTCAAACGAATGCGAAACGCCAGTGTGTTTTTCATTTACCCCCTAGCTGCATAAATGAGCTGCCCATAAAAGAGACGGGGATTTAGATCCTACTCACACCATATTTCCCCCGCGAGCATTCATCGGAGCTCTTCCGACAGAGATCCATTCCATCATGGCCAGTCGACGCGGCTCCTCCTCTCGCGCTCCCATCCCTCGGCCTGGAGATTGGGAGAGATGCTCCGTCCCGCACAGCGACCTAGTGGCGCTCCAAGCCAGGGGGTTTCTCCCCCCAGCCTACATGGTCCCGGTTTGAGCCGGGCTTGCCACATATAATGGTGGAGAGCAAGCGAAGAGCGTCCCTAATCCCTCCAAAGGAGAGCGGGTATGCCTTGTCCCTTATTTGATAAGAGGGCTCGGATTTCCAATTCATCCGTTTCTTCGGGGGCTCCTGGAGTTTTACGGCCTCCAGTTGCACAACCTTACGCCTGCCTCCATATTGCATATTGCGGGCTTCGTAGCCCTTTGCGAGCTGTTTTTGGGCATTGAGGCTCATTTCGCGTTGTGGAAGAAACTGTTCTGCCTTGTGCCCCGCTCTAAGGAGGGGTCGATATATCAAGTGGGCCGAGCCGAATTATGGCGCATCGCCGGGACCGGATATCTATCTGGAACCCCAAAGAAGACGTCCGAAGATTGGCCTTCAGAATGGTTTTATATAGACGATGTCCCCCTGCGGGACCCTGTTCGGATCGGCCTCCCTGAGTTCAATAATGCTCCTTTGAAGAAATGCCTAAGCTGGCGCCCACAGAGCCATCAGAAGGAAAATGATAGGGACGTCCTTTACCTGATGAACCGGATAAGGTTGTTAGCTCATTCCGGACTGACCATGATCGAGGTCATGGACACATGCATCATGCGGGGGGTGCAGCCGCTTCAGTATAGAGGCCACCCCATGTGGGATTTCAATGGGGAGGACGACGCCACCCGGTGCGGCTGTAAGGGGCTGGAATCAGCTGCCGCTCTAATAGAGATCTTGTCCGCTTTGTACAAGGGAGAAGAGGAGGAGTTCCTCCGCGTCAACCCACGGGTCGGATTTTCTATGTACAATCCTCCGAGATGGGTAAGTGGACACTTTTAACTTGTCCGTCCATCTCATATTCCCATGGTTAAGTATTCAGTCTGGCAATTCCAACACAGGAGCTACGCCAGGCTGTAAAGGAGATAAACAGCCCTCCTCCACAACCCGAGGACCCGGAACGGTCCCTCAATCCGGACTCCCAAGAGGACCCGGACTTGGCTGTGGAGCTGATTGATGGGGTGTTTCATCAATTGAGTAAGGACAACACCTTATTGGCCATTACGGCCGATTATCCCGGACTACTTCCAGCCTCAAAGGTGACCGAGACCGAAGTCCCACTACTTTCAAGAGGATCCACCCGTGCTTATTTTTGATCACCGTATACCAATGGTGTTTTTTGCAGGGGAAGTCCATGAGGCAGAGGGCCGAGCCCGCGTTGGCTAGCCCGCAAGGGGCATCGAGGCCTAGCGGGCTAAAAAGAAGTGTGGTCCGGATCGAGACGCCGGCGCAACGGTACGGAGTGCGATATAGTTCCTAGGGTTTATGCCCTCAAGGTATACTAACGCTCATGCTCTCTTCAGGAAGAAGAGCGCTCGCCGGACTATGTCCACGGGCCAGGCTTCAAGGCCGGGTCCGGAAGCGGAGGCGAATATGGGGCGCGCACCGGATGCTCCTCCGACATAGGATGCGGACAGGCTGTCTGCCACCAATTCCGAGGTGGAGAGTGCCATGAACCACATGCATCGCCGGACAGTTGTTCGTGACGCTTGTTTTTCTCAAGAGGCATTGGATGCCTTGAATACGGGAGATGCGTACCTTCAATCCGCTCAAAATGGTCTAGCCAGAGTTGCAAAGCAGTATGTAAAAGACATACGGGTGAGAAAATTTGATGGATGTATATGTCAGTAGCCCCCGAGACTTGAAACAGTTAGAATAACTGATTTAAGGATCATTTGTTTGTGCAGGATCTTACAAAAAAGAATACCGAACTGTCCCAGGAGCTAGAAGAGTGCAAAGCCCAACTAGAGGCCGCACTAGCCGTAGCAGGGGAGGCCAAGGAGACCCCCGCTGGTAATATATGCTTTGAAAGATAAGTATGTTGTGAAGTGCGACATGTATGCAAATCTGACAATAACAGTGCAGATGGCGCCAGAGTGGATCCGGACAAGCAACAACTATTGCGCCAGTTAAAGGCCGGCGAGAGCGTGCTTACTAGGGTGAGGCAAGAGAAGAATAAGCTCCAAGATGCCAACACCCAGCTGGGCGAGGAACTAAAGGATGTTCGTGCCCAGCTGTTTGACTCCGTAAAGGAGAATCGACAGCTTCGACGCGGCATTTTTAGTAAGTGCTTGAATGAACTTTGAAAAAAGAGTTCGGCAAGGAAGTCGATTAACAGAGTTATGTCTGTAGGTATGCTAACAGGTCGGCCTGCAGAGGAAATTCCCGGTTCTACGGGTGACCTTCTTCCCGAGCTATCACAATTGCACGAACGAGTTCGGCAGGTGATGCAAGGCGTCATCCAGGCGTTGTGGCCCTCCGTCTCCATGCCCGAAGGCCTTGTAGAGCTTGCAGAGAAGCTGAAGGGAGTGCGGCGGCGCTTCCGACTATGGAAGATATCGGCCTGCCGTCAAGGCAGCAAAGAGGCCTGGGCCATGGTGAAGACGCGGTACACGAAGGCTGACCCAAACCACATGGCCGAGGTCGGACCTGTAGGGCCCGATGGGAAGGAGATCCCTGTCAGTTTAGTGTACGGACAGGTAGAGTTGGCCGCAAAATATTCCCAATAGGACTGTAAACTAGGCAGCCTGTTGGATGGTATTGAAGAGGAATATACCCAGTCAAATTGACTATGTAATTTAAAATGACATGTAAAATGCCTTCTAGCCGGATTGTAGATCGTTTGTCATAGCGGACCTTTTCGCTTCAATCTCGGGACCCGATAGTCCGGAGTGTGTCCGAATACCCTCTCGGTTATGTAAGAATCGGGGCATGCGTGGGGACCAGGCGTAGGGGTCATTAGCTCTCTATCATACAAGTGCCCAACTAGTTATGTTATATTACATGGTTAGTAAGAAACATCTTCCAGGGAGAATAGTTCCGTTAGGGGTTCCATTCCTTGGGAGGCATGCCCTAAAGTGCATGTCCGGACTGCGAAAAAAAGCAGAAAAACCTCTGGGGGCAGATAAATGAACGAATTAAAAATCATCTTTTAGTTCACCAACCGAATATTCCCTTAAGAATGCTAGCTTTCGGCTTCACCCAGTCTGAGGTACACATCCGGCTAACCCGGCAGTAACAATCACAGAGGTGCTCCCTTTACTGCCTAGCCGAACAATCGAGAACGTAGGGGTAAGCACAGGAGCCAGGCAACCCATCTTGGCCAAAAACTTAAGTCATATCGATGTATATAATGGTGAATAAAAGGTATATGCGGAAGTGTGACACATGTGTTGGTCATAAGGCCCGTATAAACAAGCTTCTGTTAAAAAAGTCCCCAGGTATAATGAGCGCGGATAGCGCGTCAATTGTGTGCGAACGAGGCGCAAACGAGCTCTTAAAAGGTTGTACGAGAAAAGGAGGGAGAAGGAGAGAAATATAAGACAGCTAATATGGAAAAAATGGACAGAGGAAGGAGACGAACACATAGTCCGGCGCTAGGCGTAGAATCTTCGTAGACGGGCTGCGTTCCATGGGTTCGGCTCGAGTCGGTTATCCGATGCGTTTCGCAGGCGGTACACTCCGCCAGTCAGGACTTGGTCAATTATGAAGGGACCTTCCCATTTGGGCTTGAGTTTGTCCTTTTTCTTGTCCGGCAGGCGTAGAACTAATTTGCCAACATTGTAAGTTTTGGCCCGTACTTCTCTGCTTTGATATCTTCGAGCCTACTGTTGGTAGAATGCGGAACAGGCTTTTGCCACGTCGCGCTCCTCCTCCAAGGCGTCCAAATTGTCTTGCCGATCGAGTTCGGCTTCTCTTTCTTCGTACATCCGCACGCGAGGTGAGTCATGAATTATATCGCAGGGCAGAACTGCCTCTGCGCCATATACCATAAAGAATGGTGTAAATACGGTAGTGCGATTCGGCGTGGTCTGCAGCCCCCAGAGTATGGAGTCGAGCTCCTCTACCCAGTGCATATGAGATTCCTTGAGGGATCGCACTAGTCTGGGTTTGATGCCGCTCATGATTAGACCATTTGCTCGCTCGACTTGACCGTTAGTTTGTGGGTGATAGACTGATGCGTAGTCGAGCTTGATGCCCATGTTTTTGCACTAGAGTTTTACCTTGTCGGCCATAAAGTTCGTGCCGTTATCGGTGATGATGTTGTGGGGGACGCTGTAATGGTGTATGACCCCGTATATGAAGTCTATCACTGGTCCAGATTCGGCCGTCTTAACAGGCTTGGCCTCTATCCATTTGGTGAATTTGTCAACCATGACCAATAGGTATTTTTGCTTGTGGGTTCCTCCTTTAAGGGGTCCAACCATGTCAAGCCCCCAGACCGCGAAGGGCCAGGTGATGGGTATAGTTTGGAGGGCGGTGGGTGGCATATGGCTTTGGTTAGCAAATAATTGGCAACCGACGCATCGTTGGACTAAGTCCTGAGCATCTGCCCGGGCCGTCGGCCAATAAAATCCAGTATGGAAGGCCTTATTTACAAGGGCCGGGGCTGCGGCGTGGTGCCCGCCGAGTCCGGTACGAATTTCAGCCAGAAGGTTCCGCCCTTCCTCTTCGGAGATACACCTTTGAAGGACTCCGGTGGTGCTTTTCTTGTAAAGCTCTCCTTCATGGACTTTATAGGCTTTAGATCGCCGCACTATGCAGCATGCCTCGTTTTGGTCCTCGAGAAGTTCCTGCCTAGTTAAGTAGGCTAGGAATGGTTCTGTCCATGGGACAATGACTGCCATTATTACGTGGGCTGAGGATGTTACTTCGTTGGCAGAGCCTCCCGTTGTGTCAGAATGTTCGGTGTCAGGTGGTGCGGCCGGGTCCGGGTTGTTATTTTCGGACTCCCCTTCCCATTGTATGGATGGCTTGAATAGCCTCTCCAATAAAATATTGGGGGGGACTGCATCGCGCTTTGCACCGATGCGTGCCAAGACGTCTCCTGCCTGATTGTTTTCCCGGGCTATGTGGTGAAATTTGAGCCCTTCAAACCGAGCTGACATTTTTAGGACGACATTGTGATAAGCTGCCATTTTCGGATCCTTGGCATCGAAATCTCCATTTATTTGGGATATCGTGAGGTTCGAATCCCCGCGCACCTCTAGGCATTGGATGCCCATGGAGACTGACATCTGGAGACCATGTAGAAGGGCCTCGTATTCGGCTGCGTTGTTAGAGTCCGTATACATTATCTGGAGTACATATTGAACTGTATCTCCTGTTGGGGACGTTAGAACAATGCTAGCCCCCAGACCTGCTAACATTTTGGAGCCGTCGAAGTGCATGATCCAATTGTAATATGTGCCGTACTCTTTAGGGAGTTCGGCTTCAGTCCATTCGGCGACAAAGTCGGCCAGGACTTGCAACTTGATAGCTCACCGTGGCTTATAGGTTATGTCGAACCGGAGGAGCTCAATGGCCCATTTGGCAATCCGTCCCGTCGCGTCACGGTTGTTTATAATATCGTTAAGAGGTACTTCAGAGGCTACTGTTATTGAACACTCTTGAAAGTAATGTCGTAGCTTCCGGGATGCCATGAACACTGCATACGCTATCTTTTGATAATGTGGGTACCGTGACTTGCGTGGAGTGAGGACAGTGGACACGTAGTAAACTAGTTTTTGAAGGGGGAATTTGTGTCCGTCCGTTTCTCGTTCGACGACGAGCACTGCGCTTACGACTTGATGAGTTGCCGTAATGTATAATAGCATTGGTTCGCCGATGTTAGGCGCGGCCAAGACCGGGTTTGTTGCCAATATGGCCTTTATTTCTTGGAGTCCGGCTGTGGCGGCATCCGTCCACTCAAAGTGTTCGGTGCACCGGAGGAGGCGATAAAGGGGTAATGCCTTTTCTCCCAAGCGGGAGATGAACCGGCTTAGAGCCGCCACGCATCCAGTCAATTTTTGTATTTGCTTGAGGTCCTTTGGAATATCCAATTGTGACAGAGCTCGGATCTTGGCTGGGTTTGCTTCGATTCCTCTACCGGATACAATGAAGCCCAAGAGTTTTCCGGCTGGTACGCCGAAAACGCATTTTTCCGGGTTAAGGTTGATGTCATATGTTCGAAGGTTATCGAATGTGAGCCTCAAGTCGTCTACTAGAGTTTTGACATGCTTGGTTTTGACGACCACGTCATCCACGTATGCCTCAACTATTTTGCCGATCTGGTCTGCCAGACATGTCTGAATCATGCGCTGATATGTTGCGCCGGTGTTTTTGAGCCCGAAGGGCATTGCGTTGAAGCATAATGGGCCGTATGGGGTGATGAATGCCGCTGCGGCTTGGTTTTGTTCTGCCATATTAATTTGATGGTAGCCAGAGTATGCATCGAGGAAACACAATGAATCGTGTCCTATGGTAGCATCGATAATTTGATCGATGCGGGGGAGGGGGAAGGGATCCTTTGGGCAAGCCTTGTTGAGGTCCTTGAAGTCGACGCATAGGCGCCAGGATTTGTCCTTCTTTGGTACCATCACCAGGTTTGCTAGCCAGTCCGGATGTTTTATATCTCTGATGAATCCGGCTTCCAGTAGTTTGGCTAGCTCCTCTCCCATGGCTTGTCTCTTAGGTTCAGAGAAGCGCCAAAGAGCCTGTTTAACGGGCTTGAATCCTTTCAGGATGTTTAGGCTGTGCTCGGCCAGCCTGCGTGGGATTCCTGGCATGTCTGAAGTGTGCCAGGAAAAAATGTCCCAATTTTCGCGTAGAAATTCTCGTAGTGCGGCATCTACATCAGGGTTTAATTGCGCCCCGATGGAGGCCGTTTTTGTGGGGTCTGTTGGATGGACTTGGAATTTGACTATTTCGTCCGCCGGTTTAAAGGAAGTGGACTTGGATCTTTTATCGAGTATCACGTCGTCCCTGTTCACTGTGGAGCGTAGCGCAGTCAGTTCTTCAGCCGCTAGGGCTTCGGATAGTGCCTCAAGGGCCAGTGCGACTGTCTTGTTTTCGGCATGGAGTGCTATGTCCGGATCACTAGCAAGAGTGATGATTCCGTTGGGTCCGGGCATTTTGAGTGTACCCGTAATGGGGTATAGCTTGGAAATTTGTGAATGCCTCTCGCCCTAACAGAGTGTGGTATCCGCTACTGAACGGGGCCACTTGAAATGTGACCTCCTCGGACCTGTAATTGTCCGGCATGCCGAACACCACATCCAGTGTGATTTTTCCTACACAGCGCGCGCTTCCCGACTGGGGTTTATTCCTCTAAAGGTTATGTTGCTTCGCTCAATGCGGCTCCAGTCTATTTCCATTTTTCAACGGGTTTCCTCATAAATGAGGTTCAATCCGCTGCCACCGTCCATGAGTACTTTGGTAAGTCAAAAGCCATCCACTATTGGACTGAGGACCAATGCGGCTGGTGCTCGGGCTATTCGGAATTTAGGTTCGTCACTGGCGTTAAAGGTGATAGCCGTGTCACTCCATGGATTTACTGTTGCTACCTGGTAGACTTCGGTAAGGCTACGGAGTATTCATTTCCGCATATTGTTTGATGCGAAGGTCTCGAAGACTATTGATACCGTACTGGTCTCCCTGGGCTGGTGCTCTGCGGATTCTGGAGTTAGAAGCTCCTCGCCGCTTCTGGCCACCTACCGGAGTATCCAACATGCTCTGAGGCTATGAGTTGGTGTGGCGCCCTCTGTGCTATGAATTTTACAGGGTCCATTGAGCCATCCCTCCAGTACGGTTCCGTACCCTACATAGGGTTTTTGTTTTTTGTTGTTTGGCCCAGATGCCTGGCGATAATGCGCCCTTTTATTCCGGACTGGGGTTGTATTAAGGACCGGATCCTCCCAGAATTTTATTTCGGTTTTCCAGACGCTTTCCATCGCACAGTATTTTCGTACAATGGATGCCAAGTCAGCAAAGCGCGTGATTTCACGGCGACCTATGGCGTTGAGGATCCCGATGTCCATGCAATTATTGCAGAAGAATGATATTGCATCCCCCTCGCGGCAGTCCTCTATCCTGTTCATAACCATAGGGAATCTGGCCTAGTAATGGTGTACTGTTTCTATTGGCTCTTGCCAAATTTGGGATAGATCCCTTATAGTTGGGTGGGAGGGTGGAGTTGAATCCGGAACCTCGCCCAATCTGAGACTCGGGGGCCAAGGAGTTTCCGAACTCGGAAGCTCGGGTTCTTGGATGTTGTCCAATGAATCTAGCCCGCTGCCTGATTTTAAGTTCAGGGCATGAGTGACGTCCTCCCCTCCGAGGGTATCCGGCTTGGAGGGATCGGGAATCTGGACATATCTAGTCCTTAGGATGGGCGAAGATTCGCCGCATTGTTCCTCCACCACTTCGACGTGTTGGGTGACCTGGGGAGATTCAATCTCTCTCCGATCGGGTTTAAGCCCAATTTGATCATAGTCTGTAGTGACTCCCAGGGCGGCGACGTGATCCAAGAGCTCGTTTAACGAAGAGAGCTCCATCGGATCTAACTGCTCGGCGAGTTCTGAGCTGACGTGGAGATTGCTTTCGATGACCCGAGAAGTCATTGTCGGCGCAGCGGCCGGATAGGTGGTCATAAGAAAACCGCCTAGCCGGAGAGTTTGGTCGATAACCAAAGCTCCTTTGGCAACATCGCCGTCTTTAAAGACGGGATGCGGGATCCTTCCTGATGGCGACGGCACAACGGACCTCTCAATGAAAGCACCAATGTCGGTGTCAAAACCGGCGGATCTTGGGTAGGGGGTCCCGAACTGTGCGTCTAGGCGGATGGTAACAGGAGACAAGGGACACGATGTTTTTATCCAGGTTCGGGCCCTCCCGATGGAGGTAAAACCCTACTCCTACTTGATTAATATTGATGATATGGGTAGTACAAGATTAGATCTACCACGAGATCAGAGAGGCTAAACCCTAGAAGCTAGCCTATGGTATGATTGTTGTTCGTCCTACGGACTAAAACCCTCCAGTTTATATAGACACCGGAGAGGGCTAGGGTTACACAGAGTTGGTTACAATCGGAGGAGATCTACATATTGTATCGCCAAGCTTGCGTTCCACGCCAAGGAAAGTCCCATCCGGACACAGGACTAAGTCTTCAATCTTGTATCTTCATAGTCCAGGAGTCCGGCCAAAGGTCATAGTCCGGCTATCCGGACACCCCCTAATCCGAGACTCCCTCAGCCGTACTTAAGCCAACCTATGAGGGTGGAGTTCACTGTCAGAAGACTCCCCAATAACACCCTTGGATTTCTTCCACGAGCCAAACTTCCTGAAGATATTCATGATCGCGTACAATTTCTGAAAATAATTTTTTTTGAGGTGACAAAAATTTTGTCAACAAAACTTCACAAGATTGATAGCAACTACTCCTAGGGATACATAAATGCCATAGCAAGCATTGAAACTACATAGAACACTAAGAATTCATCATGCAAGCTCATCTATAGCAGCACCAAGAGTAGCAAATTATTCAAAGTATAAACCACTAAAACAAAAACTAATTGGACAAATGGTGGAGTCACATACCTGGCAACAATCCCCCGAAACAGTTTCGGAAATGGAGCTTCAATCTAAGAGATCGAAATCCGTGGGTTTGAGCTCAAGAACACGGGAGAGAGAGAGAAGTGGGGAATTTTTTCTGGAGGTAAGTGATGATGTGGGCTAAAGAGATAAGTGAGGGGGCCCACATGGGGACCACAACCCACCAGGGCGCGCCTGGGGGTCCTGGCACGCCCAGGTGGGTTGTGCCCACCTGGTGCACCTTCCTCTAGTATTATTTGCACCAAAAATTCTTAAATATTCAGAAACAAATCATATCAGGTTTTCAGAGCATTCTGAGAACTTTTATTTTTGGGTCATTTTTTATTGTCGCAAAATTTAGAAAACAGACAAAACATGGCATTTTATTTTATTTAACTAATAAAAATGGAAATCAAAAGGTAGGGACAGAAGGTAGTGCTTACTAAATTTATCAACTTCATACCGTTCAAAAATGATTCATTAATATGGTTGATCAGGTCTTATTAACAACCACTTTTGATTAGCATGAAACCAAAGAACTTTCGTAAATCACTAAGTTACCTCAATGGGGATATGCATTTCCCCAACAATAAGCATTTCATATTGCTTTTTGACAGTAGGTAGAGGTATTTCAAAACTTCCAATAGTGATTGTCGGAGATTTTTCAATAACATTAATACCATTCACTTGGAATTGTTTCTTAGGAAAGTGCACCGTATGCTCATTACCATTAATATGAAAAGTGACCTTGCTTTATTGCAATCAATAGCAGCCCTTTCAGTATTCAGAAGGGTCTACCAAGGATAATCGACATGTTGTCGTCCTCGGGCATCTCAAGTATAACAAAGTCAGTCAAAATAGTAACATTAGCAACAGCAACGGGCACATCCTCACAGATGCCGATAGGTATGGCAGTTGATTTGTCAGCCATTTGCAAAGATATTTTAGTAGGTGTGAGTTTATTTATGTCAAGTCCTTTATATAAAGAGAAAGGCATAACACTAACACTAGCTCCTAAATCACACAAAGCAGTTTTCACATAATTCTTTTTGATAGAGCAAGGTATAGTTGGTATACCCGGATCTCCATGTTTTTTAGGTACTCCATCTTTGAAAGTATAATTAGCAAGCATAGTGCAGATTTTAGCTTCCAGTATTTTTCTTTTATTTGTAATGATGTATTTCATATACTTTGCATAAGGAGGCATTTTCAAGATGTCAGTCAAGGAGTACACAAAAAGACTGGCCTCAGCATTTCAGCAAAGCATTCAAATTCTTCATCATCTTTCTTTTTAGTTGACTTGGGTGTAAAAGGCATAGGTTTTTCAACCCACGGTTCTTTTTCTTTACCCTGTTTTCTAGCAATGAAGTCTCTTTTATCATATCTTTTATTCTTAGGTTGTGGGTTATCAAGATCAACAGGTGGTTCTATCTCAACATCATTATATGGTTCTTTATGATTCTTTGGTTGAGTGTCTTCATGAACCTCATCATTATATTTTTCATTATCACTAGGTGGATGTTCATTACCAGATTGAGTTTCAACATAAGAGATAGAAGTTTCATTTGCATTATCAAGAGGTTTGTCTATTTCAGGTTCACTAGAACCATGCCAAGTCCTATCATTTTTCTTTTTCTTTTTTCTTTTTATAAGGACTAGGTGCATTAGCATTAGCTCTTTGTGAATCTTGTTCAATTCTTTTTGGGTGTCCCCCAGGATAAAGTGGTTCCTGAGTCATTTTACCTCCTCTAGTTGCAACTCTAACAACAAAGTCATGCATATTATGATTCATTTCATCAAGTAATTCTCTTTGTGATTTAGCAACTTGTTCTAACTGGGTTTGAACCATAGAAGCATGTTTTCCAAAACCTCTAACATCATTTGAAATTCTAAGTAACAAGTCACTCAAGCGAGCAATCATATCAGAATTATATTTCAATTGTTTCATCACATTTGCATTGAAGTGATATTGCTTCCTAATGTAATTGTCAAACTCATAGAGGCATTGACTAGGATGTTTATTATGAGGATCATCACTATCATTGAATTGCATTAAAGATTTTACCTCTACCACCTTAGGTGGTGGTGGTGCTTCAAGCCCATGTATTTCTTCGATAGGTGGTAAATTTTTAACATCCCCGGCCTTAACACCTTTTTCCTTCATAGATTTCTTTGCCTCTTGCATATCTTCAGGACTGAGATATAAGATACCCCTCTTCTTCGGAGTAGGTTTAGGCGGTGGTTCAGGAATAGTCCAATCATCATAATTTTTCAATATGTTATTCAATAATTTTTCAGCTTGAGCAATAGTTTGTTCCCTGAAATCACAACCGGCACAACTATCTAGGAAGTCCCTAGAAGCATCGGTTAGTCCATTATAGAAGATATCAAGTATTTCATTTTTCTTAAGAGGATGATCAGGCAAACAATTAAATAACTGGCAAAGCCTTCCCCAGGCTTGTGGGAGACTCTCTTCTTTAGTTTGAACAAAGTTAAATATTTCCTGTAAGGCAGCTTGTTTCTTATGAGCAGGAAAATATTTTTCAGAGAAGTAGTAAATCATATCCTGGGGACTACGCAAACAACCAGGAGCAAGAGTATTGTACGAAGCTTTAGCATCACCCTTTAATGAGAAAGGAAATAATTTGAGAATAAAGTAGTGTCGAGTTTTCTCATCATGAGTAAAAAGGGTGGCTATATCATTCAACTTAGTAAGATGTGCCACAACAGTTTCAGTTTCATAACCATAGAAAGGATCAGATTCAACAAAACTCATTAACTCTGGGTCGACAGAGAATTCATAATCCTTATCATCAATAGCAATAGGTGAAGTAGCAAACTTAGGATCACATTTCATTCTAGCATTCAGAGATTTTTCTTTATACTTGCGTAATAATTTCTCTAGATCATCTCTATCCTTACAAGCAAGAATATCTCTAGTTGCCTCTTCACTCATAACATAGCCTTCCGGTACCTTAGGCAATTCATATCTAGGAGGGCTAGCTCTAGCAAGTGTCTCACGAGTTTTAGTTTCAAGCTCATCATCAGATTCAACAACATCATGTTGTATTACTCTAGCAATTTGTTCATCAAGAAATTTACCAAGTGGCACATCATCATTATCAAGCATGGTACTAGCATCATCATAAGCATCATAAATAACTTGCGACATATTAGAATTAATAGCATGTGGTGGTGGTGTTGCAAGTTTACTCATAACAGAAGGTGAATCTAAAGCAGAACTGGATGGCAGTTCCTTACCTCCCCTCGTCTTTGAGGGAAATATCTTAGTCTTTGGATCCTTCAGATTGTTTATAGTGATAAATTGATAATAATCCCAAGTGACTCAACAAATATAGCTATGCTCCCCGATAACGGCGCCAGAAAAAGGTCTTGATAACCCAGAAGTATAGGGGATCGCAACAGTTTTCGAGGGTAAGTATTTAACCCAAATTTATATATTCGACACAAGGGGAGCCAAAAATATTTGAAGGTATTAGCAGCTGAGTTGTTAATTCAACCACACCTGGAGATTAATTATCTGCAGCAATGTGATCAGTAGCAAAGTATTTTGATAGTTTTGATTGTAGTGACAGCAACAAAGGTAATGGTAACAGTGGTAGCAGTGATATTGTAGTAGTAACAATAGCAGTAGCAATAGTAGTAACTTAGCAAGAACAACATATGATAAATTCGTAGGCATTGGATCGGTGTACTTGTTGGATGATATTCATCATGTGACAGTTATGACCTAGGGCGATACGACAAGAGCTCCAGTTCATCGGTATAATGTAGGCATGTATTCTGTAAATAGTCATACGTGTTGTATTAAAAGAACTTGCATGACATCTTTTGTCCTACCCTCCCGTGGCAGCAGGGTCCATATTGGAAACTAAGGTATATTAAGGCCTCCTTTTAGTAGAGAACCGGAACAAAGCATTATCACACAGTGAATACATGAACTCCTCAAACTACGGTCATCACCAAGAGTGGGTCGGGTTGCTGTTACTCCAGGGTTGTCGGATCACAACCGTAGTAGGTGACTATAACTTGCAAGATCAGATCTAACACATGGATATAATGATGAATTCATAAACGGTTCAGATCTAAGATCATAGCACCCGGGCCCAAAGTAACAAGCATTAAGCATAGCAAAGTCATAGCAACATCAATCTAAGAAGATAGTGGATACTAGGGATCAGACCCTAACAAAACTAACTCGATTACATGATGAATCTCATCCAACTCCTCACCGACCAGCAAGCCTACGAAGGAATTACTCACTCCTGGTGGGGAGCATCATGGAATTGGCGATGGAGATGGGTTGGTGATGACGAAGAACGAAGATCCGCCTCCCCGGAGCCCCAAATGGACTCCAGATCTGCCCTCCCGAGGAAGAACAGGGCTTGGCGGCGGCTCCGTCTCGTGGATCGCAATAATTCTTTCTTCCTAATTTTTTATGGAATAATGTGATTTTGTAGTATCAGGGGGATCGTCAACGGGGCCACCAGGTAGGTTCAACCCACCTGGGCGCGCTAGGAGATGGGGGCGTGCCCTGGTGGGTTGTGCTCACCCAGGGGCCCCTCTCTGGTGGGTCTTGGCTCCAAAAATCCTCTTTTATTCCATAAAATTCCTCACAAAGTTTCGTTCCATTCCGAGAACTTTTATTTCTACAAAAAACAACACCACGGTAGTTTTGCTGAAAATAGCGTTAGTCCGGGGTTAGTTTCAGTCAAATCATACAAATTAGAGTCCAAAACAAGAGGAAAAGCGTGAGAAAAAGTCGATACGTTGGAGACGTATCATATACCAACAAGATTTTTAACAAGTAAGTGGATTATCTTACTGTCTTATCTCCACAAGCATGAAGATAGTAGGTGCCATATAGAATGCAAAGCAGTTGCCACCTTTTTGACATGGTGAAATATTGAAAAGAGCCACTGAGTACATTGTAAGCATGGTCTCTAGTTTCCATGTGAAATCAACTCTAGTTGCCATGGGTGTTAAACTGTAGTTGCCATGTTAATGAACTGTATTTGCCATGTGAAATGATATGTAGTTTCCGTGGGAGACAAATCTGCATTTGCCATGTTTTATGAACTACATTTGCCGTGTTAAATAAACTGCATTTGCCATGTTAAATGTTATGAAGTTGCCATGTCAAAATATTATGCAGTTGCCCTGTGGAAATAAACAACCCAAGAAAAATGTGGGAAAAATAGGGATTTCCCTACCATTATTGATTTTAGATACGTTTGCTATGTTACGACCTACCTCAACATAACGTGCTACAAACATCGTATAAGAGTTTAACAAAAGCACAAAAACATGCAGATTCCAAGAAGAAATAAAGCATGCCAGCATGTACACGGCTTACCAGGTGGACGAACGTACGTTCAAGGTATGTTCTCTCTTGGGCATGTCAGATTCAGAACCTAAAGACCCGAACAAGGGAAGGAACTACTTTGTGAGTTTCCACTTGATAAACGAAGGTGAATACTACTGCCAATGCTGCAAATTCGAACGGGACAGGATTGTGTGCTGTCACATACTGAAAGTAATGGACATGCACGCGTAATGCGATTGCCCCGCCATTTCATACGGTGGCGATGGACTTGGGATGCTGACGATGCGTTGGGGCCACAAACATCAAATGCAGTTTTAACTGTGCATGATGAGAGACTAGAGGCAACCATGGACGTTGTAAGGCACGTTGTGCTGACCAAGAACTATGCTAAACTAATAGATGAAGCATGCAAGAGTGATGAGACAACGAAGGTGGCATAAAAACACATGAAGGCTGTGAAAAGAGAGCTTGATGAGATCAAAAAGAGGAAGGTTGAAGAAGCCTTACACAGGTTCCCCCGCACCTCAAGTGTGCCTTCGTCCATTGGTCCATCATGTGAAAACTCAGAGGTAGGGTCTGGAATAACAAACACGCAAACCCAGGTCAGGAATACACCCCGTTCCATCACAAAAGGGCGTCCAAAAGAGGTGAGATACAAATCGGGGTTGGAAATTCAAGCAAAACACAAGAAAACAAAGAAAGGGACGGGCAATCCGTAAGCAACTGTGGAGGATTGTAACTTGGGTGTTGGTGACACTTTTGTACGGTAGATGGTCTAGATTATAAAAAATGGGAGAATGACTGTTGGTGTGCATCATAATTTGAAGAAAATGCATGAATGAATGACTAAAAATGCCACTTGTGTGGAACTAAATCTGCCATGCAGCTTCCATCGAATCTGCCATGTTATTTCTATAGAATCTGCCAGCGCATAGATTTCTGTTTTTAGACCACACATTTTTTCCCACACATATCTTATTGTATGCGTACTATGAACAAACTAGTTGAAACGATCACGTGCAAAAAACACGAGATAACTGTTGCTTATGAACTACCATGCTAACCGATACAGTTAGCAATGCAAAAACCCAAAAACCAAAAAATGAAACGATTACTTTAACTAACCGTGTCTGATCAACTATATTTGCCATGTTTCAGGCATCATGGACGCATTCAAACACCCAACTGGTACTACCAACCACAAACACATAATAGTAGTGAACATAAACGTAGTTGTTGTCACACCTAAGCAGGTTCACATCCACACATATATTACAAAATATTCAATGGCACTGACACGCCACCACTATATACTAGACTATATGGGGGATGTAGTCATAACATAGCACATAGACATAGTTTTAAAAGAACTAGCTGATACCTTACATTCCTCATCCACGGAAATGTAAGGTGGGCATGCGGTATGGAGCATCACGTGATAACTTATACTTCTTGTTGGCTTTTTTGACAACTTCCTCTATGAACTCTCGTGCGTTGGCCCGCTTGTTGAAATCTTCATTCATCAACCAGTTCCATGTGTATATTTGATGGAGCTCAACGACCATTGCATCTGTGACGACAGGGACCCATCGACCTTCGCACCTTGCAAGGTATTCCAACATGTGAAAGCCACAGTCATGCCTATAAAGAAAAGAATCAGGTGAACTCAAGAGAACAGAAAATAATCATAAACTTCAATGCAGAGGTGACAAAAAGCTTTAGGATTGGTGTGGATCACTACTAGGAAAAGGGCTATAGATAGGACTGATTCTAATGGCGCACCAGGTAAGTAGTGCGCCACTACTATATACTAATGGCGCACCGGTTGCTCGTGCGCCATTAGTGTGGAAGACACTAATGGCGCACCGTGCTCAAGGTGTGCCACTACTATTGATTTTTTTCCCATTTTTCCATACAATCTAATGGCGCATGGATGGCGAAGTGCGCCATTACTAGTTAGAACTAGTAATGGCGCACGACCAAGACAGTGCGCCATTAGTATATAATTTTTTTTACTTTTTTGCAAACCTACTAATGGCGCACTATGCCAAAGTGCGCCATTAGTAGTTCAAACTACTAATGGCGCACTGTGCCTCAGTGCGCCATTATCATAAAAAATATTTTTTTTACTTTTTTGCAAAACTAGTAATGGCGCATTTTGCTGTGGTGCGCCATTAGTATGTTGGGTTACTAATGGCGCATGGCTTAGTGGTGTGCCATTAGTAACTTGGGACCAGCTAGATATTTTTGGACAGACACACCTACCCACTCACTTTCCCCACTTCATTCCCCCCACCTCCTTCTCTAAGCTTGTCCGCTGCCTCCTCCTCCTCACCTCATTTGCACCATAGATTCATCAAAATTAAGTGGTGAAATTACCTGTTTTGATAGGTAAGTAAGGGGAAAGCTATCTTTATGTTGTAGATCTACTTTTTTTCTCCCAAGCTCGCTCCAACAACGTGCACATGCACTTTTTGTGGCCTAGCTAGATCTATGTATGTTTGTGGTGCTGCTTGTGTTTGTGGTGTTGCATATATGTTTGTGTTTGCAGGTACCAGTATTTGAAATGCTATAGTTGCCAATATTTTGCCGAATGTTGATTCATTTCCATTTCGGCGAGAATTTTGGCACTATGCATTCTTTTTGGTCCTATTTTTAGGGAAGGTCATGCCAAATTTTTTCTTGGTTCTAAAATATCGTTTTGCTCTACCCTGCAGGCGACCATGGTCCGCACAATGACCGAAGGCATCGTGAATAGGTTTTTGAGCTCCGCGAAGGCCGAGATGCTTCAAAAGAACGAGACGGAGATAAGATGTCCGTGTCGAAGATGCAATCTGAAGAGCCTTATTGCGCACCCGGATTCCGGGTAGGTGCGGGACCACCTGCTCTTGCGTGGTTTCATGGATGGCTATCGGTGGCAAGGTGATGAAGATGACTATGAAGTCGTCCATGGGGGCCGGGCAAGAAATGAGGAAGGGCAACAAGACAACCACCGCGGCGAGGGTGGGCGAGAAGACAAAGAATCTCCAAGACATGATCACGACGGTGATGATGTACACAATCATCATGTAGAAGATGCCGTACATGATGATGAGGAAGATCAAGATGAAGGGCATGATCATGAAGATGAAGATGCCGGAGCAAACGACGATGGAGGCTGGGTGCAGGACCCTCATATTCAAGAGCTGCTTCGCAAGCAGACGGATAACGCAAGAGCTGCCGCCCGAGAGAAAGCCAAGCTGGATCAACTGGAGATAGACGCGGTTACTCCATTGTATGAAGGATGCAGGCCCGAGGATACCCGCCTGAAAGTAACGCTCATGGCTCTGGAGATGAAGGTAAAACACAAAATGACCGACGCTTGCTTTGACGAGAACATGTCATTCTAGCACGAACGTCTTCCCAAGGGGAACAAGTGCCCGACCAGTTTCGAGGAGGCGAAGAAAATCGTGTGTCCATTGGATTTACCGCACGTGAAATACCATGTGTGCATGAACAATTGCATCATTTATCGGGACGAGCACGCGGAGTCTACCATATGTCCGGTGTGCGGCGTCACTCGATACAAGAAGAGGAAGAAAGCTCCTCGAAAATCGGTGTGGTACTTTCCGATCACTCCTCGTCTGCAGCTGTATTTCGCAGACCCTAAGGTAGCAAAGCTCCTGCGTTGGCACGCAGATAGGGAGGAGAAGAAGCGGGAAGATGACGGAAATGATCCGGAGATAAATAAAAAAGACAAGATGCTGAGTCACCCTAAGGATGCGAGCCAGTGGCAAGCGTTGAACTTCGAATACCCAGAATTTGGGAAGGATCCAAGGAACATCGTGCTGGGCGCGAGCACCGATGGAGTCAATCCGTTTGGCAGCCAGAGAAGCACACATAGCACCGGGCCTGTGTTTGTGTGGATGTACAACCTTCCCCCCTGGTTGTGCATGAAGAGGAAGTACATTCACATGAGTATGCTAATTGAAGGGCCGAAACAACCAGGGAACGACATCAATCTGTATCTGGGGCTGCTGAAGGAGGAGCTAGACACGCTGTGGAAAACGCCAGCCAATACGTGGGACGCCGCAGAGAAAGAATATTTCCCTATGAGAGCCGCACTACTCACGACGGTGCACGACTATCTCTGTTACGGATATCTCGCGGGGCGGGTAGTCCATGGATTTTCTGGATGGGTAAGGTGCATGGATGACACAACGTATCACCAGCTAGATAGAGATCCCGGGTCTTCGAAAACCGTGTTCATGGGATATCGAAGGTGGCTTCGCGATGATGACCCGTGGAGGAAACGCAAGGATCTGTTCGATGGTGAAACCGAACCCCGAAAACGCCCGTGTACGAGGAGCGGCAAGGAAATAGACGAGCTATTGAAAAATTGGAAAGACTGCCCACTGCCGGGAAAAAAGGCGCCAGAGCCGGGGAAAAAGCGAAAGGCGCCAGAGCTGCTGCTGAAGGTATGGAAAACGAGGTCTGTTTTCTGGGACTTGCCGTACTGGAAGATCCACCGTGTGCCTCACAGCCTTGATGTCATGCATATCATGAAGAACGTGTGTGAGAGTCTGCTTGGTACCCTGCTCAACATGCCAGAGAGGACCAAAGATGGCCGAAAGCAAGGGCAGACTTGAAATCAATGGGCATCAGGCAGGAGCTTCACGCTAATGATGATGCTGCTGATGATGATGATGATGATGAGGCGAAGCAGGACACAGAAAGTCATCGCAAAGGCAAAAAGGCCAAGAAGACCGGAAATGACTACCCTCCCGCGTGCTTCACTCTAAGTCAGGAGGAGATCGAGCAGTTTTTCACCTGCCTCCTAGGAGTAAAACTTCCTTACGGTTACGCGGGGTAGATAAGCAGATACCTAGACCCAGCGAAGCAGAAGTTCAGCCGGATGAAGTCTCACGACTGTCACGTGCTGATGACGCAGATACTTCCAGTTGCAATCCGTGGGATCATGGACGCGCACGTCCGTGAAACGCTATTTGGCCTATGCAACTTTTTCGACGTCATCTCTCAGAAGTCGATTGGCATGAGGCAACTCAGAAGGCTACAGGAAGAGATCATGGTGATACTATGCGAGCTTGAGATGTACTTCCTGCCCGCATTCTTCGACGATATGGTGCATCTGCTGGTCCATATCATGGAGGATATCATCCAACTCGGGCCGACGTTCCTGCACAACATGATGTCATTCAAAAGGATGAATGGTGTCATCAAAGGATACGTTCGGAACATGTCATGTCCAGAGGGAAGTATAGCCAGGGGCTTTCTGACCGAACAGTGCATCTCCTACTGGACGAATTATCTAGGCATCGAGAACCCCGTTGGTCTGCCCGTCAACAGGCACCTCGGCAGGCTCGCTGGATGGGGTCACCGTGAGGGTCGCCGCGAAATGCATGTCGACTACGAGGGTTGACTCGCCGACTTTGAAAGAGCAAACCTAGTCGCGCTACAACACATAGACATGGTCCATCCTTGCGTGGTAGAGCACAAAACCTTTATTGAGAAGACGTACAATGACCGAGGCTAACAGAGGACGGACGGAGATATACTCAAAGAGCACAACTCATGTTTCACGCGTTGGTTCAAGCAGAAGCTTCTGTCGTACCCTTTACATGAGGATTCTTCCACGGAAGAACAACTCATATTCTCCTTGTGACAGGGCGCCTAGCACAACCTGATGACCTATGAGGCGTACGATATCAACGGCTACACATTCTACACCGAGGACAAGGACATGAAGAGCGATGGTTATCAGAACTCCGGGGGAACGATGGAATCCTACACCGGCAACGACAAGGACAGATACTACGGAAGGATCGAGGAGATCTGGGAGCTGAGCTACGCTGGAGAGAAGGTCACGATGTTCTGTGTCAGATGGGCCAAGAGCATCCTAAAAGAAGATCGGTATTTCACCACCATGGTTATACCCGAAGCCAAATCCAAGACCGCAGGCGCAAACGTCACCGCAAAAAGTAAGCCATGGGTACTGGCTTCCCAAGTGGACCAATGCTTCTTCATTACCGACCCGCCAAAGCCCAGTCGTGTTGTCGTGAGGAGAGGCAAAAGGAAGATCATCGGAATGGATGGAGTAGCCAATGAGCAATACTTCGACAAGTACGGAGACCCGAAGATCGAACATGACGACGACGATGAAGTAGTAGCACACACCACAAGAAGAAGCAGGACCACCCTACCTAAAGGACGTTCGTTCCACAGAAGAACTCCATTTGCAAAAAAGAAGGGCAAGAAGATTGTGAACAGATAGCTAGCTAAGATCGATTGTATTTAAATCGTAGTATTCATTTCTCGATTGTATTTCATAGGCACTTTTTGATATCATTAATATTTTTAAATTTCATGGGCACTTTTTGAATTCATGAGGACACTTGATCTCGATCCCCCTCCATCTTGATTCCCCCTCCATCTCGATCTCGATCTCCCTCCATCTCGATCCCACCCGCACCCTTCCCCGCTAGCTCCACCGCCGCTGACGACCCACCGCAACCCTCCCCAGCTCCAACACAAATAAATATCAAACAACATTTAAAATGCATAAAAAAATATTGGGGAACCTGGGAATCGAACCCAGGACCTCCTGGTGTGTGTGTTGCGTGCTGACCAGTCGGGCTAGTGGGCAGGTTCTGATGTAGATAGGGTTAGGTGGTATATAACCTGACAAGTCGGGCTAGATTAAAACAAAATTCTAATGGCGCACCGAGGGGCGGTGCGCCATTAGAATAGTCGTACTTATGGCGCACGAGGGGGTGGTGCGCCATTAGAACCCTCCCCCACTCCACCTACTGCCCTTGCACTGTGTCCTCCCTCCCTCCCTCGCCAGATTCCCCTCGATCGACCCCAACCGTACCCCGCCGCCGCAGCCGCCGCCTCTGTCCGCCGCAGCCGCCCATGTGCCCCCGCCGCCTCCCTCTCCCCTTCCTCCCCCTCGAGCACCGCCTTCCCCCGAGCCCCGCCTCCCCCACGAGCGCCGCCCCCTCCGTCCCCTCCGTCCGCCGCGCCTGCACGCCTAGGGTTCCGGCTCCAAGGTGTGTGGCAAGCTCGACATGCCGCCTCCCCCTCGACGCGCCGCCTCCTCCTCGACGCACCTCCTCCTCGACGCGCCGCCTCCTCCTCGACGTGCCGCCTCCTCCTTGATGCGCCGCCGCCCGCCGCCTCCTCGACGCTGGCGCCTTCCTACGGCAGCCTGCCGTTATCCCACAGGTGATTCCTCACCTCTCCCCCTTCCCCTCCTCCCCCTAGGCTACCTCCCGCAAGTACCACAGCCCTCTTCCCCCGTGTTCTAGGGTTAGCAAATTTGAGTGTCCTCTCGTGAGCCTCTCTTCAACTGTTTTTGCTGCTGTTTGGTTCTAAAGATGAGTAGCAAGTATAGTAGGAAGATGATGCATAGTATTGATGAATTTTTTCTTATGAAACTGAAATTATTAACTCCCTCTGTAATTTGTAAGACATCCAGTAATTTTCCTAAGTAATTGAGAAGAATTTATATACCAGAACATAATAAGAACCCTAATTACTACAGTTTCCGTTAGCACACTGGTAAGATATAACTTACAACTTTACAAGTATCTCTAGTCTAGTCTGATATTGCTTTTGCTTATATGCGGTCAATTTCTCAACTTGATAACTAGTAGATCAGTAGTTTATATATTGTCACATTGACTAGGTTTCATACAAAAAAAATCCAGGTTACATAAATTTGTAATTTTATATGGCAATATTATATAGTGGTGAAATGCTCAGCTCTGTCTGACTAATGCTATGCAATCTTATAAAATGGCTAATAGCCACACATGTGAATCTGTTCTTGATACACCTTTTCCCTCTTCTTAGAATCATCATATACATCTGCATATTTCAGGTTTCCAAGGAGGTAAAGGAATTGAAGTTCAGACAGTGCAGCAGGAGCAACACCTCTAAGGTGAGAAATATGTTCAGTTAGGTACAGTTAGCATCATGTAAGAAAATGGCCATAATGTGCCCTGATAATGATGTATTTTGTCATAAAAATATATAGTGGACTACCATGATAATGACATGGTCTTGTGTTTGCAAGCTGTCATAATCTTCAGTTTACTTGACTTTTGAGCCTGCTAGTAGTTTACTTCCATGAGTTGTTTTATTGACATGGCACATTTGCAATGGAGTTTTATATATCTTTAGCCACTGTTCATTAACAGCAAGTCAGTTTTGTTATGCTACAATGATCTTTTTATCATGTGAACTCATTGTACTGCTACAAGAATTTGGTATCATCATGGTGTAATTTTGTTAACATTCTGGTTTTGTTAGATAGTGGCTACACTAATCTAGAGTGATACAATTTTCCTTCCCATTTGGTATCATCATGTTCAGTGTATACAGTTATAGCATCATGTGGGTTTTTTAAGTCTGTTTACAGCTCATGTGGGTTGGTGAATGTGGATGATTTTTTTATCCTGTGAACTTGAATGTTGCAATGCTGTTTTCTTCAGAGGCTACTGTCAAAAACTTGAGCAAAGATAGGCCCTTGAGTTTGCCGGAATGTCGATTAACTTCCGTTCCGGCAAATTCGGGTACTCCATATGTCCTATTTTTAGCAAAGGTCATGCTAAAATTTTCCGTGAATTTTAGCATAACTTTGCTAAAAATAGGACATATGGGGTACTTGTGACTAATGCATGGGCCGGGGTATCTTAGTACTTAGTTAAGTAGGATCAACTGCCCTGCCATTCTTGCTGCATTAAACCATAGGTGGCAATAGAGCCAAGTGATTAGGCCCAACTTAGAATTCTCCTTAGCATCGATAAACCCTAGATGATAAACCCAACATAGGTGGCAACAGAGCCAAGTGATTAGTGCCAAGTGATTAGGCCCAACCTAGGATGCCTCGGCATCGATAAACCCTAAATGATGAAAACTTAACTTGGCTGCCCCGGATGCCTCGGTGTCAATGAGAACCTAAATGATGTACGCTTAGGCTTTTAGGGTGCCTCGGCATCGACAAACCCTAAATGATGAAAGCTTAGGCTTTTAGGGTGCCTCGGTGTCGACAAACCCTAAATGATGAGACGATGATCTTGTTCCTTGACAATAACCAACTTTTTGACCAAACTTTTTTCCTATTTAGAGCGAAACATGGCCCACAACGATGAGGCCGGTGGTTCGGGCGGCAAGCAATTCTGGGAGCTGTCCCAGGAGATGGAGGAACAACCTCACCGCTATGAGGACGCCGCGGAAGACACCGATCCTGATTACACAACCCCTAGTGGCATCGGGGATGACACCACTGATGGTGCCGCCGAGGATGCCACCACTGATGATGGCGGCGCACACACAGATGGCAGCCAATCAAAGAAGCAAAGGAAGGACCGGCGTCCGAATGCGCTCTGCACCGTCAAGGAGGAATTCACTCAAGTGGACTCCGACGGGAATCCAACGGAGCCCAAACATATAGTCAAGGGGTACTTGGTTCAGCTCGGGTGCATTCTCCGGAGCACCGTCTCGATCAACACCGAGAACCTTAGGCATAAGGACCAAGGGAATTTGCGCAGCCTCCTCCTCACGAAGCTGCACGAACGATACAAGTTCCCCGCCGAATTTGAAAACACACACCTCTCAGGGAATAAAGTGAACAGTGCCGCCCTCACGAAGGTGAGCACGGCCCTGTCTACTTGGAGAAGCGCGGTGAAGAAAATGATTGATAAAGGTGATAGTTATGAGAAGATCAAGGCGAAATATCCTTTGATGAGCGAAGATGAGTACAAGGAGTTCAAGATCAAGTGCTCGACCAGTGCAACCTCCGAATCAAGTCAGTGGGGGAAAGAAATGCGGGAGTTGAACTTAGGGGAACACAAACTTGGTCCCGGCGGTTACAGAGTGGCGGAGCCTATATGGGACAAGGAGGACGCGGAGAAGCAGGAACTATGTCAGGGCCCGGTACAAGGAGGACCCGATAACAAAGGAGCTTACCACGGATCCGAAGACCAGGGCGCTTGAGCTTGTTCTGGTAAGGAATACACCCCCGCGTAATTAGCTCCATATGGTTGCACTCTAACTAATCCCCAATATTTCTAAATGGTTCACGTTCCTTTCGCAGGAAACTGAAAGCAGTAGCGCGGGGTCGTCTCAGAGCTCCCCTTTCGACAGCCCTTTAAATAGGGCATTGAACATAATGAAAAGCAAGGATAAGCTCCCTAAGCCGACGTCAGCTGGTCGTGTGGCCGGCAAAGGCTTGTCCACAAAATGGGGGTCATACTATACCGCTGGTGTGCGGAAGGAGAAAAAGGCCAGCTCGGAAAGCCAGACGCGCGAGGTTGAAGCACTCAAGGCACAAGTGGCGCGGATTCCGGAGCTTGTCCAAGAGCAAGTGGAACAACAACTGGGAACGAAGCTCAACGCCATGGTGCCTACGTTGATTCATGGGCTGACAACATGGATTGCGGGCGACCAACAGGGGCCTCCCCCGGTTCCCAGCTTCACGGCCAGCAACTCGGACAACGCGCAGGCGGCGCCATTGGTGTCTCTGGCGGCGGCGCCATTGGTGTCTCCGGCGGAGGCGGTATTCATGTCTCCGGCGCCGGCACGGGCAATGGAGCTTAATGCACCCGGGTGTACGCCGGCCGGCACCTCGCCAGCAAGCTCCCCCTCCATCAGTTGCATGCCCGCCGTTGGCGGTGCCTCGACATTAGCCGAGCTCGACGGCATCACGGTAACTAAGCCTCTCGGCCGATGACTTCATCTCCTTGCCTTTGACTGGGCATCCCTGACGCCATGTACATGTTTTCGCAGGGCACCGCCGACGTTCCTTGCACTCTTCTGCACTTCGTGGGCGCCGAGTTGGTCGATGTCGCCAAGGGCAGAATCGTTCAACCGGGCAACCGCATGTTCCACAGTAATCCGATGCCACCCACAGTGTATAGGGTTGAAGTGGTTCGGGTGCTCCCAGGCTGCGACGAGCTGTTACCTCCGATTCGACCCGCTGGGGCCGACGAAGAAGATGAGATGACCCTCAGCGCCTGCGTAAACTGGCCGCTGCTTTGGCCGAAGAGCCAGATTCGTTTGGGGGCGGGGGACACCACCCCACAGACAAGACCGCCAGTCGTGCCGGCGCCAAGCCATGGCAAGAACACCGCAACGCTACTGGACCTGCCGGACATCCCTATGTCGGACATCCCTATGGCATAGGATCCGGACAGCCCTATGGCACAGGATCCGGACAACGACGACAACGATGACAGTACATTTACCAAAGTCGATAAGTACTTTGCCGAACATGGGTACGCTGACGAGTTCTGCGGGCCTCTTTCTCAAGAACCCAACCAAGACAACCGCAATCTAGCTGGTACGTCGGAGAAATCCAATTGCAATAGGCGTCGTCTGCCGTTCAGTTCTCAGGAGACGCCTCCAGCTCCCGCCTTCACCGAGCCTCAGATAGTTGAGGTGCGAAATATTATCAGCCCCAACACGCTCAAGAAAGCGGTCTGTGAGCAGAACTCGGTCCCATTACAAGAGATCAAGAAGAAGGGATGGAAACGAAAGACTAACAAGGGCGCCCGTGCGAGCCAGCCGGCACCGAGTTCGATCCGTGCTCAGGACGGGCCACCTTCACCTAAGGATATCTTGAGGAGGGTGCATGTGGCGGGTAGGGCGATGCTACCGCCAAATATGCTGAATGCTGCAACCGGTGCTATGCGGAGTCTGCACGACAGTGTTCTTTCTTCGGAGAAGCGGCGTCTGAGAGAGAATGATGTGGCATTCGCGGTTTTCGTGGCCAAGGTGCCAGAGGGCAAGGGCTTTGTGGATGGCGACATCGGGGGTACGATCGTCCTGCGGTTTGATGACATCTTTGCGATGTTTAACCTTCATCCGCTGCACTACACCTTCGTTCGGCTATTTTCGCTGAGTATGGAGATGCGGATCATTAGAGACAAGACCCCGGACATCGTGATAGTCGACCCCTTCTACATGCATGCCAAGCACTTGAACAGCGCTGGGGACCGCCAAGTTGCGAGTTCACACCTCGAAGGCGTCATTCTGGCAAACCCAGATAAGGATAACTTCCTTGTGGCTTACTTTCCCGAGTAAGTCATCCCTTAACCACCCCGTAACATATGATTTCTTAGATTTTGATCGTTCTTTTTTTTCTAACATTCCGTGTTCTATGCAGTGACACACATTGCACACTCATCCTCTTAAGCCCGAAATATTCCATGGCCACGTATTTCGACCCGAACCGTAACTCCAAGATAGACTACACAAATGTCAAGAAAGTTCTTGATGATGTTCTCACTTGCTACGCCAAATCTGGAGGCACCTTCACCAGGGCAGTTCATAAGTACGACAAGCACATGTTCTCACACAATACGAAGTTCTGCTGTGTCAAGCAGCCGCCTGGCGGTCAGAAGGATGCCTACTACGCCCTCCATCACATGTGGGTGATCGTAAGGGACCATCATCAACTTCTGCTACCAGATAATCTCAAAGATTGGGCCGCGAGCTTGTCGGCAGTCCAGGACGCGGACCTTAGACAATAATTCTTTCGCATCCAGTCGGAGTTTGCGGACATCATCCATCAAGATGTCCTTCATACCTCGGGGCAGTTCTTCGTCAGGTATCAACCATCCAACAGTGAGATAGATGAAACACTACAAATGCAGGGTGACAACGACCGCAATTTCATGACCATCACGACAGACGACGGCTTCATCCACGCTCTTGTCCGATGAGTCGAGTCGAAAGTAGTGATGTGTAGTTCTGAAACATTGATTAGCTCATGTTGTAATTAAACTTTAATGAATTCGTATGTCTCTTTGGTTTGGACAGTCGTTCAACTTAGATGTAATTGATGCTATTTATTAGTAGGACCATGAATCGTGCTATTAATGTCTTGCTTTTCTCTTTTGATCCTTTTGTTGCATACTTACATATTGCTTATGTATTGTCTGTTGTTTGGCTTGTGCATAGAGATGCCGTCGTATGTCGTGTACAAGGGTAAGGTTCCCGGAGTCTACGACGACTGGGAGGAGTGTCAGAGACAGGTTCACCGTTTCAGCGGTAACAGTTACAAAGGGTACACCACTAGGGCGGAGGCCGAATCTAGATATGCCCGCTATCTAGCGGGAGAGAGGAGGGAGCGTTGGAGGAACCGGATGAGGACCAGTTTGATCGCGATGATGCTCATCGTGATGACCACAACTCTCTTTTATGTGATGGTAGTTTAGATGATCGATATCGACTTGTAATGTGAAGACAAACTCGATACTCGCGGTCTTGAGACTTGTAATGTTTTATCTTTGTTCGGTCTTTTGAATTCGGAGACTAATATGATGAATTGTATTCGGAGACTAATCTTCTATTGTATTCGATGAATCTGATGTTGCTGTGTGCTGCTGTCATATTCTGTCCAATAATATATTTTGTAACCTGTGCAAAAATCAGAAAATCAAAAAAAAAAACCAAATATTCATACTAATGGCGCATCAAGGCAGAGTGCGCCAGTATGCCAAAGGATACTAATGGCGCATCAAGGCAGAGTGCGCCATTAGTGTGACAAAGCACATGGTTACATATGCCAAAGGATACTAATGGCGCATTGGAGTTACATACTAATGGCGCACTGCCGGGTGCGCCATTAGAATACCAGATACTAATGGCGCACCAGTGATGCGCCATTAGTAAAAATTTCTAATGGTGTGCTACTAATGGCGCACCGGTAGTGCGCCATTAGTAGGCAAAACCGGTGTGCCATTAGTAGGCCTTTTCCTAGTAGTGGATGACACATGAAAAAGATAGTAATTACCGGTTTCCTTGCTTCGTAGTTGCGACATAATCGATTGGAAAATGCCTGATCTGGACCTTTGAGTTTTCATAGTGACGGTTCCATGTCTCTTTGAGGTTGTTGATGAAGAATTCAGCATGTGTAGTAAGGTCTTCATCAGCTCCTGAATGCATTGAATCAAGCACCTCAAATCGTTGGTTCTTCAGGTCAAGGCAAATCACGTAGTGGTGACCACACTTGTCATCTGGGTTGTCTGATGCAAGCTCCTGGAACATGGGGAATAGTACCTGCAAGTAAAACATGAAGGAAAGAAAAAGCAGAGTTCACATCAAAAACATAAATGATGTAATTGGAAAAATGATATGTAAAGATATTGTCGGATTCCCTAAGAGGTACATGAATGACAAAGCAGCAAGGGTCCAAAAATGCGCCCATAGAGAATGTTTATTTGCCATGTGTAATTAAAAGAAGTTGCCATCCATGTATAAATGAAGTTGCCCAATATTTTAAGTGAAGTTGCCACATAAGTTGCATTAAAAACAGTCAAATTTATTGCCACATGGCAGTTGTTGCCACATGAAACATCTATCACAAAACAGTATGTAGCCCACATATGAAGCATAGCTACTGATAAAACATACCATGGAAGAAAAAATGTGCAAACAAGAAGGAACACTCGCATGTTTCTTCAGTGTGAGCTTGAAATCACCATGCGGGGCAAAATGCTTCCTCAGGATTTTATGGTGGAAGTCACCATCCCATATTTTGCAGGTCACGTTGTACTGCATGACCGTCTTGTCGGAACAGATACCCATATGCCTATTGATGAAGTCAATCCCACATGCAACTATATTCTTCGACATTTTACCAAGTGGCCTCACAGACTCGGCGAGATCACCCAGGTCAGCGTACGTCGCATCACATTGTATGATTTTGGTTCTGTCCAAACATGAGCTGTATGAAAATGATATAACATGAAAGAATCATGTCTACTAAATAAAATAAAAATAAAACATAAACAACGCATGGCTGGAATAGCAAAGGAGAAATTTTAGAGAAAAGCAAGTGAGGGGTTATGTGGTGTGGACATTACGCTTTCAGCTCCTTCATGTGCTTTCTGTTCGACCTCACACTTCCGAAACGCTTGACAATATCATACAGATGGGTCTGCTTCTTTGTGGCCTTAACTTTGGGCTCATAGTCATCCATGGGTGGTGCGTGAACTACCCTGTTCTGCCTCACAGATCCAGGGTTGGCACTTCTAACGGTATCCCCGGATACCAACTCAGCATGCATGTTAGAACTTGATTGCCCCTGACCCTGTGAGGACCTCCTCTTCAATGCTTCCTCGTCAATCCTATGATAAGCTGCATCAAGTGACGGTGAAATCTCCTCAGGGGTGGCTGCAAGGATCAAACAATGTGTTTGGAAACTTGGAAACAACAAGTTATTGTGAAAAAGAGTGCAGAATGTGAACTGTAGGTGCAAATTAGAAAGTGTCCATGTGGAAATAACTCCAACTGCCATGTGCATTGTACTGTAGTTGCCAAGTACATTGAACTGGAGTTGCCATGTCATAGCAACTCCAGTTTCCATGTTCTTTGGGAATGGAATTGCAACATGGCAACAACTCTAGGTGCCATGTTGCAGCAACTCCAGTTGCCATGTGCATCTCATGAGATTTGCCATCACCAGTAAGAAACCAAAAAAGCTTTTGACAAACGTCAGTCTAAAAAAATGTAGAAACAAAATGATAAACACACAAAAAATGTACCTTGCACTATCGGCTCTGCAAACTTCACAGCCTTCCTGCCATCAGCCGTTGGTTGTGCCATCATTGGGGCCGTGCCTGCTGGGAAAGCAAAGGCAACATGAGTATAGGATCTTGCGACACTGGTTCATCTTGATTAGGCTCAAGCTCGGTGGGGTGAAAGCCTATGTGTGCCACTCCTGCCTACCAGCCGGATCGCGAACAAGTTGTTTGGTAGAATCCAGGGGTGACAGATCAACAAACATTTCTGCCTCGTCTGCTACAGGACCATCAGGCTTGTTAGTAGGTCAGGGTGTGCTGTTAGCGATCTCAATCACAACTTTCTTGCTTATCTTCCTGTTTGGGCTGTAGGGGACACCAATGTTGATTGGGAGCTTAGAAGTGCAAAGGTTTAAGCCGAGGTTCTCCACGGCGGTGAAAGACGTAGTCTGCTCCGGACGTCCACCTCCTTTAGTAGCGGACGGCTTACCAGTTGCATCTGTTGTACTGCTGACTTCCGTCTTATCAGGTACATTGCTTTTGGCAGGAGGTGGGAATAGTGTGGAAGCAGGCACATAACCAGAGTCATCTCTGCTACTCCTAGCTACATCTGGTGCCTTCGATATGTCTGCAGGATGCTTGCGGGGGCTATGCCGCCTAGGTGGCAGACCAGCTCGTGCATCGGTTTCTGTAGCAGCCTCTGGACCACCAGAAGCTGGAGCTGTTGTGCCTTGAGTCTCACCTATGGATGGCATCTCATTCTGAATTGTGGCTGCATCCCCTTCTTTTGTGGATGCAGAAGTGCCACCAGCCACACGCTTGGAATCCATATCAGATGAGCGGAAATCTTCCTTGTTTAGGTTGATCTCAGGAGTGTCCACTTCAACACTTGCTGATCGGGTGTATGGGTCACAACAACATCCCTCATTGCCACCAGCATGGGCAATATCTCGGCAGTCCTAGCAGATACTGACTCATCACTCCCAGATGTACAGATGTCTGTTGTTGTAGTCTGCACATCTGCAACCGGCGGAGATGGTCGGCCGCTTGCATCAGAACTAGTGGGAAAAGTGGACGGTACAGCAGCAGTTTTGTCGACTGGCACCTCATGAACATCTGAGTTGCCACTTGTTGATAGCTTGGAATGAATGCGTTCGAGTGGGTCTCAAGGGTTGCGTTTGGCCACGCATGTAGTAGTCTTATTCACCCTGCAAGAAAGCACATGAAGAGTATAAAAAGGTGAACAAAATAAATGCCATGGTAGTCATCATAAAAATGAAAAATGTGTGATGTGCCAGAGCTGCCATTTGAGAACATGGTACGGATGTTCACACATGAAAATGTAGGTGGTGGAAGTCAGTGGAAAGCTGCTAGTTGCCATATCAGTGGAATAAGAATTGCCATGTGGTCTAGTTAGCAGTTGTCATACATAACAAGCAGGAGTTGCCATGCAGCAAAAAAAATAGATCATGAAAAACAGCAGTTGCCATGTAGGACTGATGCCAGTAGCTCATGTGGCATGCTAGACAGCTGCCATCAGAAGCAGAAGGTAGTTGCCACATCAATGTATCAAGTAAAAAAGTTGTGTATGATCTAGAATGCATCAAGCAAAAAAAGTAGCACTATGATAATGAAAAACAGGGAGAACCTACTTCTTGATTGTCTTCCTCAAGTCTTCCAACACGACAGGATCCCCGGTGTTGGTCGTCGACGTATGAGGAGATGACCTAGTGGAAGTGGTGTCACCAGCAGTGGGAGCACCCTTGTTCAATCGGGCAGAAACACGGATTGGCGTTGGTGCTTGTTTCTTCTTAACTGCTAGTCCACCAGCTGTCGCCTCACTGCACATTGAAAAAATGGCAAAAAAGGATACCAAGTGTGAGACAAAAAAATCATGCCGCACTTAGAAAACAATGAAAGAAAGGTCGGTCTGTTAAAAAGGTGGGACAAACAAAACACTAAATAGATGTCAAACCTCCTTCTAGCAGCTACGGGATCGGTCCTAGACCTCTTGCCAACAGAGCCATGCCCAACATCCTCTGGAGCTCTGCCCCTCTTTGAGGGCGACACCCCCGTGTCTCTCGCAACTGTTTGTTCAATGGCTTCCTCCCGTGGAGGAACATTTGGTGCTTCCTTATCCTTATTACCACCTACACGAACTTCAACATGTTCATCGTCGTCGGTTTCATCTTGCACATTCTCCATGTCATTGTCATCGTCCTTGTCGAGACCAGCATCTCCATCTAGATCATCTGTCAGGGAGCTCATGTGAGCTGTTGTAGTCGTACCGGCCACGGCAACCAGTTGGTCGATGTGTACGTTCGCCAACGGATGGTCTGAATTGCCTTGCAACCACGTCGCTGTCAAAGCCATTAAGTGCCTTCCAACCTACAACCAACTTCCCGAGCAAGCTAGTCATGCCGGAAGCGAACTGCCCAACTAGATGCTCAACAGGTGCCCTCGCGTGAGCACAAAAACAAAAAGTAGCAATAACCAAAGATATTAGAGTCACGTGCGTAAGAACAAAAAAATGGACAACCATGGAGATATATCAAAAATGCAAAGAGAAAAACAATTTCAAAAAACAAAATAAACATCCTTAATTACCTCTACAGGACAAGATGGAGCTGAATGCACATCCATCCACTTGCCAAAGTTTTGTGGCCCAGCAAACACACTGTAGTCTATAGCATGCTTGGCCATCAGCTAGAAAACAACATAAAAACTAAGATGTAAGAGAGAAATAAGGAGCAGTGACTACCAATTCATGTATTGCAAAAAGAGAAAAAAAGGAGTTTCCACACGGATGGGGGAGTTGCCGTATGGGGTCAGACATGGGTGCCATGTGCAGACAGCCATGGCTGCCAAGGTATTTATCTCTTATTAGCCATAAATGGTTGTCGTATGTTGATTTTTTCATATTTTATGCAACATCGAAATTGAAGAATGTCGTGCAAGAAAGAAGGCAGAACTAACTTGCAGTTTCCCATATTTCGTATCAGTTATCCTGTCTGCGGCAAGCACAGCCTTGACAACACCGTCCGTCCATGCAGAGACAGCAAACTTATGTGCAGGCGGCGGGCCGCCTATCCTAGTGAAGTCAATGGTGGGCAGATCAAGACCATCGACGTACATGAGCTGGTATACACAATAAAAAAGAAAGCTATGTCAGTTGCCATCATGCTATGGTGAAAAGAAGCTTATGTAGTTTCTTTGAGTCATCGAATTGAAGAGAGTGAAGAAAAAGAATTTTCATCTATCTATGTTAGTTTCCATCATGCTGTGTTGGCAGTTGCCATCTTGGTATGCTGGTAGCTGCCACTAGCTCAGCATCATGGTTGCCATGCAGATTGTATAAAACAGAATGAATGTATGAAATGAACACTGTTTTGTGTTGTTGAAAAATGCTATTGCCTTGTAGGCAGCAACTACAGATGCCATGGATCAAACAAAAGTCACTTTCACATGTAAAAGATTCACATAAAAAATGAAAAAGGGTTGCCATGCATGATCTTGTACGGTTGCCATGCACGATCTTGTACGGTTCACACTTATCAACAGCTGCAATGTTGATTTAGGAAAAACATTGAACCGTGATAAGAGTATTTGCAAAAGAGTAGGGGAAAAATACCATTACACTACTAGGGAAAAGCCTAGCAGCAGCGCTGGTTTTGGGCCTATTAGTAGCGCGGGGGCCGGCGCTACTAATAAGGCGCTACAGCTAACCTATAGCAGTAGCGCGGGTGCCACCCGCACTACTACTACGTCCGTTAGTAGTAGCGTGGGTAAAAACCCGCGCTACTACTAATCTCTAATCTTTGATTTTATTTTTTTTTGAATTTTTTCGAAAAACAGTTTCGATTTTTTTCCCCTAATTTTCAAATTTCTGAATTATTTTAACCTCAAATCTCTAATCACCCCTCATCGCTGCTGAATTTAATCTCTAATCACCCCTCATCATTCCAAATTATCTAACTTCCCGGACGGTCACCCATCCTCTCACTACACCAGCCTGAGCACGCTTAACTTCCGGGTTCTATTCTCCCTCGTTTCCAAGTCTGCACTTGTTGTTTTCCTGACAATAGTAAGATGTCAATCCTATTAACCTCAGGAATTTAGCTTCAGCATGAAGTCACACATTTCACTGTTTGAGTTTGAAACTATTGTTCTAAAAAATTAGTAACACTAATATTTCTTGAATAATTAGTTTGACCATAGTTTGACCACAGTTTGACCATAGTTTGACCATAGTTTGACCAGATTTGACCAAAATTCAAAAAAACTAAAATAATTATTTAGTAACACTATATCTTGAATAATTAGTTTGACCATAGTTTCACCAGATTTAACAAAAAATAAAAAAACTGAAATTTGATGAATTTTTTTGCCTCCAGATCTTAAAAGCCCCATAATATTCTTGGATGTAACTTTTCGAGTAGATGATTTTTCATATAAATTTTTTTTTCATCCGAGTTAGTATGCAAAAGTTATGCCCATTTTTACAAATTCTCGAGAGATTTTGCAAATAAAGTCAAAATTCATATTTGCAAATTTTCCCAACAACTAGACCACATATCACATGGGAAACTTATTTCTTTTATTTTTTTGACATTTTCATCATTTTCTTTTATTTTTTTAAAAATTGAAAAGGCGATCCACAAGGGGGGTAGAGTTTGAAAATAGGACCTTTAGTAGTAGCGCGGGCTTTTACCCCTCGCTACTACTATGGCACCACTTAGTAGTAGCGAGGGCTAAAAACCAACGCTACTGCTATCAAACTTCGTAGTAGCGAGGGTTAAAAACCCGCGCTACTACTATGGCATGTCCCGGGGGGCACGGTAGAGACCGCTTAGTAGTAGCGAGGGTTAAAAACCCGCGCTACTGCTATCAACTTAGTAGTAGCGAGGTTTAAAAACCTACGCTACTGGTAAGTAGCAGTAGCGAGGGTTTTTAACCCTCGCTACTAGTAACTTTCTGTGTATAAGATTTTCCCTAGTAGTGTTAGGTGCAAGCGACAACCCTTCTGGTACATCTTGTTCGAGAATGCATCATGCAGGAAGTCCGCGATGAATTTACACCAATTCATGTTCTTAACGTCTTTCAGCTTCGCCTACACAACACAATTTCAGGACAAAAAGTTGCCGCATCAGCATTCAAAATGAAAAACATCAAAAAGCTAGCAGTGACTAGCTTCAAGATAACATTAAAATCAAAAGTTTGAAGGGAAAAAGAAGTACAGAGAGAGCATTCACCAGGATGGGGAAGCACTTGTTGCTTGGGCGAAGAGATGTGGTAGGCACAAAGACAGCTGAGATCAAGTACATGAGCAGCTTCATCTTAAATATCTCGCCATGGGTTTTCATGCCCTCCAGCGAAGTTGCCAGCACAGTCGTATTCGGCATGGATGCCATCCCAGGAAAAAAACGGGCGAACAAGGCTTCCTCAATCTTATTATTCACCTCATGTGGGACTTAGATTTCTCCACGGGGCACACCCAAAGTGCAGAACACAGATTCCTCATCCAAAGGCAGTCTTCCCCGTTCCGGAATCAAGAATTCCCTGGAGGCAGGATCATTAATCTCACCGAGCCAATCGCATACAGGGTTCACTAGGTTCTTGCACCGAACATCCATCAGAGCCTGCATCTCCATCTCACTGGCAGCTCCCTTATGCTCATCAGTAAATCCATAGTCAGGCGTTCTTGAGAAGCCCTATTGCGATGACGTTTCTTCTTCTGCATAACAGAAAAAGTATCATGTGTTGCCATGTTCAATGTCATGAAAATTTAGTTCCAACGGAAGATTGAAAACTCAATGTGACATTAAAAACATATGGGGGTGGAAAGTGACCTCATCGCCATCTTTTGACCGACTAGTCGCGCGATTCTATTGTGGTACATCCATGAAGTCATCATCATCATCTTGATGGTCGTCGTGAGCCATTGTGCTACGGTAAGTGTTGGGGAACGTTGCAGAAAATTAAAACTTTTCCTACGGTTTCACCAAGATCCATCTATGAGTTCATCTAAGCAATGAGTCATGGGAGAGAGATTGCATCTACATACCACTTCGTAGATCGCGTGCGGAAGCGTTCAAGGGAACGGGGATGATGGAGTCGTACTCGCCGTGATCCAAATCACCGATGACCAAGTGCTGAACGGACAGCACCTCCATGTTCAACACACGTACGGAGTGGACGACGTCTCCTCCTTCTTGATCCAGCAAGGGGGAAGGAGAGGTTGAGGAAGAAGGCTCCAGCAGCAGCACGACGGCGTGATAATGGTGGAGAGGCAGTACTCCGACAGGGCTTCGCCAAGCACTCAACAGAGGAGGAGAGGTGTTGGGGAGGGGAGGGGCTGCGCCTTGGTTCAGGTGTTCAGCCCTCCCCTCACCCCTCTATTTATAGGGGAAGGGGGAAGGGGGCCGGCCCCCTCTAGATGAGATCTAGAGGGGGGGCGGCGGCCAGGGAGGGGGGCTTGCCCCCCAAGCAAGGGGGCGCCCCCACTAGGGTTCCCCCCCCCCAAACCTTAGGCGCATGGGCCCAAGGGGGGGGGCGCCCAGCCCTCCAGGGGCTGGTTCCCTGCCCCTTGCGGCCCATGAGGCCCTCCGAGAGGGATGGCCCCTCCCGGTGGACCCCCGGAACCCCTCCGGTGGCCCCGGTACAATACCGATATGCCCCCGAAACTTTCCGGTGTCCGTACGACAACTTCCCATATATAAATCTTCACCTCCGGACCATTCCGGAACTCCTCGTGACGTCCGGGATCTCATCCGGGACTCCGAACAACATTCGGTAATCACATATAAGTCTTCCTAATAACCCTAGCGTCACCGAACCTTAAGTGTGTAGACCCTACGGGTTCGGGAGACATGCAGACATGACCGAGATGGCTCTCCAGTCAATAACCAACAGCGGGATCTGGATACCCATGTTGGCTCCCACATTCTCCTCGATGATCTCATCGGATGAACCACGATGTCGAGGATTCAATCAACCCCGTATACAATTCCCTTTGTCAATCGGTACGTTACATGCCCAAGACTCGATAGTCGGTATCCCAATACCTCGTTCAGTCTCGTTACTGGCGAGTCACTTTACTCGTATCGTAATGCACGATCCCATGACCAAACACTTGGTCACTTTGAGCTCATTATGATGATGCATTACCCAGTGGGCCCAGAGATACCTCTGCGTCATACGGAGTGACAAATCCCAGTCTCGATCCGTGTCAACCCAACAGACACTTTCGGAGATACCTGTAGTGCACCTTTATAGTCACCCAGTTACGTTGTGACATTTGGTACACCCAAAGCACTCATATGGTATCCGGGAGTTACACGATCTCATGGTCTAAGGAAGAGATACTTGACATTGGAAAAGCTCTAGCAAAACGAACTACACGATCTTGTGCTATGCTTAGGATTGGGTCTTGTCCATCACATCATTCTCCTAATGATGTGATTCCGTTGTCAACGACATCTAATGTCCATAGTCAGGAAACCATGACTATCTGTTGACCAACGAGCTAGTCAACTAGAGGCTTACCAGGGACGTATTTGGTCTAAGTATTCACACGTGTATTACGATTTCCGGATAATACAATTATAGCATGAATAAAAGACAATTATCATGAACAAGGAAATATAATAATAATCCTTTTATTATTGCCTCTAGGGCATATTTCCAACAGTCTCCCACTTGCACTAGAGTCAATAATCTAGTTACATTGTGATGAATCGAACACCCATAGAGTTCTGGTGTTGATCATGTTTTTCTCGCGAAAGAGGTTTAGTCAACGGATCTGCAACATTCAGATCCATATGTACTTTGCAAATATCTATGTCTCCATCTTGAACATTTTCACGGATGGAGTTGAAACGACGCTTGATGTGCCTGGTCTACTTGTGAAACCTGGGCTCCTTGGCAAGGGCAATAGCTCCAGTGTTGTCACAGAAGAGTTTGATCGGCCCCGACGCATTGGGTATGACTCCTAGGTCGGTGATGAACTCCTTCACCCAAATTGCTTCATGTGCTGCCTCCGAGGCTGCCATGTACTCCGCTTCACATGTAGATCCTTCCACGACGCTCTGCTTGCAGCTGCACCAGCTTACTGCTCCACCATTCAACATATACACGTATCCAGTTTGTGACTTGGAGTCATCCAGATCTGTGTCGAAGCTAGTGTTGACGTAACCCTTTACGACGAGCTCTTCGTCACCTCCATAAACGAGAAACATGTCCTTTGCCCCTTTCAGGTACTTCAGGATATTCTTGACCGCTGTCTAGTGTTCCTTGCCGAGATTACTTTGGTACCTTCCTACCAAACTTACGGCAAGGTTTACATCAGGTCTGGTACACAGCATGGCATACATAATAGATCCTATGGCTGAGGCATAGGGGATGACACTCATCTCTTCTTTATCTTTTGCCGTGGTCGGGCATTGAGCCGAGCTCAATCTCACACCTTGCAATACATGCAAGAACCCTTTCTTGGACTGATCCATTTTGACCTTCTTCAAAATCTTATCAAGGTATGTGCTTTGTGAAAGACCTATGAGGCGTCTCGATCTATCCCTATAGATTTTGATGCCTAATATGTAAGCAGCTTCTCCAAGGTCCTTCATTGAAAAACACTTATTCAAGTAGGCCTTAATGCTGTCCAAGAATTTTATATCATTTCCCATCAAAAGTATGTCATCTACATATAATATGAGAAATGCTACAGAGCTCCCACTCACTTTCTTGTAAATGCAGGCTTCTCCATAAGTCTGCATAAACCCAAACGCTTTGATCATCTCATCAAAGCGAATGTTCCAACTCCGAGATGCTTGCACCAGCCCATAAATGGATCGCTAGAGCTTGCATACTTTGTTAGCATTCTTAGGATTGACAAAACCTTCCGGCTGCATCATATACAGCTCTTCCTTAAGATAACCGTTAAGGAATGCCGTTTTGACGTCCATCTTCCATATCTCATAATCATATTATGCGGCAATTGCTAACATGATTCGGATGGACTTAAGCTTCGCTACGGGAGAGAAAGTCTCATCGTAGTCAATCCCTTGAACTTGTCGATAACCCTTAGCGACAAGTCGAGCTTTATAGATGGTGACATTACCATCCGCGTCCGTCTTCTTCTTAAAGATCCATTTGTTTTCTATCGGTCGCCGATCATCGGGCAAGTCAGTCAAAGTCCATACTTTGTTTTCATACATGGATTCTATCTCAGATTGCATGGCTTCTAGCCATTTGTTGGAATCTGGGCCCGCCATCACTTCTTCATAGTTCTAAGGTTCACCGTTGTCTAACAACATGATTTCCAGGACAGGGTTGCCATACCACTCTGGTGTGGAATGTGTCCTTGTGGACCTACGAAGTTCAGTAGCAACTTGATCCGAAGTACCTTGATCATCATCATTAATTTCCTGTCCAGTCGGTGTAGGCGCCACAGGAACATTTTCCTGAGCTGCACTACTTTCCGGTTCAAGAGGTAGTACTTCATTGAGTTCTACTTTCCTCCCACTTACTCCTTTCGAGAGAAACTCTTTTTCCAGAAAGGATCCGTTCTTGGCAACAAAGATCTTGCCCTCGGATCTTAAGTAGAAGGTATACCCAATGGTTTCCTTGGGGTATCCTATGAAGACGCATTTTTCCGATTTGGGTTCGAGCTTTTCAGGTTCAAGTTTCTTGACATAAGCATCGCATCCCCAAACTTTTAGAAACGACAGCTTAGGTTTCTTCCCAAACCATAATCCATACGGTGTCGTCTCAACGGATTTAGACGGTGCCCTATTTAAAGTGAATGTAGGTGTCTCTAGAGCGTATCCCCAAAATGATAGCGGTAAATCGGTAAGAGACATCATAGATCGCACCATATCCAATAGAGTGCGATTACGACGTTCGGACACACCGTTACGCTGAGGTGTTCCAGGCGGCGTGAGTTGTGAAACGATTCCACATTTTCTTAAGTGTGTACCAAATTCGTGACTTAAATATTCTCCTCCACGATCCGATCGTAAGAATTTTATCTTTCGGTCACGTTGATTCTCTACTTCATTCTGAAATTCCTTGAACTTTTCAAAGGTCTCAGACTTGTGTTTCATCAAGTAGACATACCCATATCTACTCAAGTCATCAGTGAGAGTGAGAACATAACAATATCCTCCGCGAGCCTCAACGCTCATTGGACCACACACATCAGTATGTATGATTTCCAACAAGTTGGTTGCTCGCTCCATTGTTCCAGAGAACAGAGTCTTGGTCATTTTGCCCATGAGGCATGGTTCGCATGTGTCAAATGATTCATAATCGAGAGACTCTAAAAGTCCATCAGCATGGAGCTTCTTCATGCGCTTGACACCAATGTGACCAAGGCGGCAGTGCCACAAGTATGTGGGACTATCGTTATCAACTTTACATCTTTTGGTATTCACACTATGAATATGTGTAACATTACGTTCGAGATTCATTAAGAATAAACCATTGACCATCGGGCATGACCATAAAACATATCTCTCATATAAATAGAACAACCATTATTCTCGGATTTAAATGAGTAGCCATCTCGCATCAAACGAGATCCAAATACAATGTTCATGCTCAAACTTGGCACTAAATAACAATTATTGAGGTTTAAAACTAATCCCGTAGGTACATGTAGAGGTAGCATGCCGACGGCGATCACATCGACCTTGGAACCATTCCGACGCGCATCGTCACCTCGTCCTTCGCCAGTCTCCGCTTATTCCGCAGCTCCTGCTGTGAGTTACAAATATGAGCAACGGCACCGGTATCAAATACCCAGGAGTTACTACGAGTACTGGTAAGGTACACACCAATTACATGTATATCAAATATACCTTTAGTGTTGCCGGCCTTCTTGTCTGCTAAGTATTTGGGGCAGTTCCGCATCCAGTCACCCTTCCCTTTGCAATAAAAGCACTCAGTCTCAGGCTTGGGTCCATTCTTTGACTTCTTCCCGGCAACTGGCTTACCGGGCGCGGCAACATCTTTGCCGTCCTTCTTGAAGTTCTTCTTACCCTTGCCCTTCTTGAACTTAGTGGTCTTATTGACCATCAACACTTGATGTTATTTCTTGATTTCAACCTCTGCTGACTTCAGCATTGAAAATACTTCAGGAATGGTCTTCACCATCCCCTACATATTATAGTTCAGCACAAAGCTCTTGTAGCTTGGTGGGAGCGACTGAAGGATTCTGTCAATGACCGCCTCGTCCGGGAGGTTGATCTCCAGCTGGGACAGGCGGTTGTGCAACCCAGACATCTTGAGTATGTGCTCACTGACAGAACTGTTTTCCTCCATCTTACAACTATAGAACTTGTCGGAGACTTCATATCTCTTGACCCGGGCATGAGCTTGAAAAACCATTTTCAGCTCCTCGAACATCTCATATGCTCCGTGTCGCTCAAAACATTTTTGGAGCCCCGGTTCTAAGCTGTAAACCATGCCGCACTGAACGAGGGAGTAATCATCAGCACGTGATTGCCAAGTGTTCATAACGTCTTGGTTCTCTGGGATGGGTGCTTCACCTAGCGGTGCATCTAGGACATAATCTTTCTTGGCTGCTATGAGGATGATCCTTAGGTTCCGGACCCAGTCCGAATAGTTGCTGCCATCATCTTTCAGCTTGGTTTTCTCTAGGAACGCATTGAAATTCATGTTGACATGAGCGTTGGCCATTTGATCTACAAGACATATTTTGCAAAGGTTTTAGACTAAGTTCATGATAATTGAGTTCATCATTATTTAATGAACTCCCACTAAGATTGACATCCCTCTAGTCATCTAAGTGTTACACGATCCGAGTCGACTAGGCCGTGTCCGATCATCACGTAAGACGGACTAGTCATCATCGGTGAACATCTCCATGTTGATCATATCTTCCATACGACTCATGTTCGACCTTTCGGTCTCTTGTGTTCCGAGGCCTTGTCTGTACATGCTAGGCTCGTCAAGTTAACCCTAAGTGTTTCTGCATGTGTAAAACTGTCTTACACCCGTTGTATGTGAATGTAAGGATCTATCACACCCGATCATCACGTGGTGCTTCGAAACGACGAACTTTAGCAACGGCGCACAGTTAGGGGGAACACTTTCTTGAAATTATTATAAGGGATCATCTTATTTACTACCGTCTTTCTAAGTAAACAAGATGCATAAAACATAATAAACATCACATGCAATTATATAAAGTAGTGACATGATATGGCCAATATCATATAGCTCCTTCGATCTCCATCTTCGGGGCTCCATGATCATCTTCATCACCGGCATGACACCATGATCTCCATCATCATGATCTCCATCATCGTGCCTCCATGAAGTTGCTCGTCAGCTATTACTTCTACTACTATAGCTAACGGTTTAGCAATAAAGTAAAGTAACTACATGGCGTTAAATCATTGACACGCAGGTCATACAATAATTAAGACAACTCCTATGGCTCCTGCCGGTTGTCATACTCATCGACATGCAAGTCGTGATTCCTATTACAAGAACATGATCTCATACATCACAATATATCATTCATCATTCATCCCAACTTCTGGCCATATCACATCACATGACAATTGCTGCAAAAACAAGTTAGACGTCCTCTAATTGTTGTTGCATCTTTTACATGGCTGCAATTGGGTTCTAGCAAGAAAGTTTTCTTACCTACGAATAGCCACAACGTGATTTTGTCAACTTCTATTTACCCTTCATAAGGACCCTTTTCGTCGAATCCTCTCCAACTAAAGTGGGAGAGACAGACACCCGCTAGCCACCTTATGCAACTAGTGCATGTCAGTCGGTGGAACCTGTCTCACGTAAGCGTACGTGTAAGGTCGGTCCGGGCCGCTTCATCCCACAATACCACTGAAGCAAGAAAAGACTAGTAGCGGCAAGCAAGTTGACAAGATCTACGCCCACAACAAAATTGTGTTCTACTCGTGCAATAGAGAACTACGCATAGACCTAGCTCATGATGCCACTGTTGGGGAACGTTGCAGAAAATTAAAAATTTTCCTACAGTTTCACCAAGATCCATCTATGAGTTCATCTAAGCAACGAGTCATGGGAGAGAGATTGCATCTACATACCACTTTGTAGATCGCGTGTGGAAGCGTTCAAGGGAACGGGGATGATGGAGTCGTACTCGCCGTGATCCAAATCACTGATGACCAAGTGCTGAACGGACAACACCTCCGCATTCAACACACGTACGGAGCGGACGACGTCTCCTCCTTGTTGATCTAGCAAGGGGGAAGGAGATGTTGAGGAAGAAGGCTCCAGCAGCAGCACGATGGCGTGATGATGGTGGAGAGGCAGTACTCCGACAGGGCTTCGCCAAGCACTCAACGGAGGAGGAGAGGTGTTGGGGAGGGGAGGGGCTGCGCCTTGGTTCAGGTGTTCAGCCCTCCCCACGCCCCTCTATTTATAGGTGTAGGGGGAAGGAGGCCGGCCCCTCTAGATGAGATCTAGAGGGGGGCGGCGGCCAGGGAGGGGGGCTTGCCCCCCAAGCAAGGGGGGCGCCCCCACTAGGGTTCCCCCCCCACCCCCAAACCTTAGGCGCATGGGCCCAAGGGGGGGGCGCCCAGCCCTCCAGGGGCTGGTTCCCTGCCCCTTGTGGCCCATGAGGCCCTCCGAGAGGGGTGGCCCCTCCCGGTGGACCCCCGGAACCCCTCCGGTGGCCCCGGTACAATACCGATATGCCCCCGAAACTTTCCGGTGTCCGTATGACAACTTCCCATATATAAATCTTCACCTTCGGACCATTCCAAAACTCCTCGTGACATCTGGGATCTCATCCGGGACTCCGAACAACATTCGGTAATCACATACAAGTCTTCCTAATAACCCTAGCGTCACCGAACCTTAAGTGTGTAGACCCTATGGGTTTGGGAGACATGCAGACATGACCGAGATGGCTCTCCGGTCAATAACCAACAGCGGGATCTGGATACCCATGTTGGCTCCCACATGCTCCTCGATAATCTCATCGGATGAACCACGATGTCGAGGATTCAAGCAACCCCGTATACAATTCCCTTTGTTAGTCGGTACGTTACATGCCCGAGACTCGATCGTCGGTATCCCAATACCTCGTTCAGTCTCGTTACCGGCAAGTCACTTTACTCGTACCGTAATGCCTGATCCCGTGACCAAACACTTGGTCACTTTGAGCTCATTATGATGATGCATTTCTGAGTGGGCCCAGAGATACCTCTCCGTCATACGGCGTGACAAATCCCAGTCTCGATCCGTGTCAACCCAACAGACACTTTCGGAGATACTTGTAGTGCACCTTTATAGTCACCCATTTACGTTGTGATGTTTGGTACACCCAAAGCACTCATACGGTATCCAGGAGTTACACGATCTCATGGTCTAAGGAAGAGATACTTGACATTGAAAAAGCTCTAGCAAAACGAACTACACGATCTTGTGCTATGTTTAGGATTGGGTCTTGTCCATCACATCATTCTCCTAATGATGTGATCCCGTTGTCAATGACATCTAATATCCATAGTCAGGAAACCATGACTATCTGTTGACCAACGAGCTAGTCAACTAGAGGCTTACCAGGGACGTATTTGGTCTAAGTATTCACACGTGTATTACGATTTCCGGATAATACAATTATAGCATGAATAAAAGACAATTATCATGAACAAGGAAATATAATAATAATCCTTTTATTATTGCCTCTAGGGCATATTTCCAACAGTAAGAACAAAACACACGTTAGGGTGAAATGAAAACACAGCCGACGGATACGGAGAGAAATGCATAAAGTAAAATATTCACTAGATATCATCGATGAACAAAAATGAAAACTCCATGGTTGCCCCAAAGTTTAAGCATCTGAAGAGGGCAGTAATTGTCATGTGCTGAAAATGCACAAAAAGGCAGAAAAATAATCAAATGGAAAAGCAATTGCAGAAACATGGCAACATGACGTGTATGTGTTTCTGAAGGAAGCAGTTGCCAGCTAGCAGAATCTACTTGCCATGTTGGCTCCAATGAAAGTGGCAAATGAGGCAGAGCATGGGAACACCCACCCCCTAGGATTGTCCAACATGAAAATGTGGCAACTAACACATTGTCTTCATAAAAATGTACATATCACATCTTCTAGGTTCAAGTTGCCATGTTAACACAAGGCACTTCAAAAAAGGGCAGGCAACTTCCACTTCACAACATATAATGTGGCAACTAACACCCTGGCCTCATATAAAAATGAGTTTCCATGTAATACATTCAAATATGTTTAGCTATCACAAGCCAGCATGGCAAACGCAATTGCGTCTATCGTACAATCAATTTGCCATTATCCTGCATATGACATGGCAAGAGGCATGATGTATTCACAAAATTAGTTGCCACTTGGAAGCATAGTCGTGAGTAAACAAATGCAATGAAAATTGCCATGACTGCCATGATCACACACTTAAGTATGCAACTACCTAGAGGTAGAAATCATACACAACAATTACTCCCTGAATTGGATCTCACAAACTGACATTGTCCTACAACTGACATGGCAACTGACATGGTTGATTCAGAAATTAGTTGCCATCAGTGATGGTAGTTGTTGAAAATGCCATGACTGCCATTATCCTACAGTTTGAAAATGCACCTAACTAGATCTAGGGTTCAATCGCAACTATAATACCCTAAATTCAACAACAAAAAACACCCTACACTGATGGCCATAGCATTTCGAGGCAAAATCAGAACTAACATCTAGAAAATCCCCGCACAAACACAGGCAAGATACAGATGTAGCTGCGGATTGGGTGAGCCACACCGGTATGACTGCCACCACGGCAGTGACGAAACTGTGCAATGCTACCCTAAATGGCAAGCACGCGACTCCACCGCCGTTGGGGACGCCGGAGCACCGCGAATTGGCCGGAATCTCGAGGAAACTCGAGGGGTGATTGACCATAGAGGGAGGGCGGCAGAAATCACAGGTAGGAATGTGAGCACACAGGGAGCCTTACCTTCAATTTGTGGCTGCTCTAGCGACGACGCTCCAGTCCGGCAAACCCCACCAACAGTCGCGAATGCGGTCGACTCTTCCGCCGCAGCCGTCGCCTTCTCCTCTTGGTTTCTTCTCAATGTAATGCAACTGGTGTGGATGGTTGGTTGGGGAGTAATAAATGGGAGCGGAGTAATGAACCGTGAGGGGAGCGCGAGTGGCAAGTCGTGGGAGACGGCAACCGCAGTCGGGCGTTGCATGCGGGCGCGACTGATGAAGCCATGTACCTAGGGTAGGGTCATGGACCTGTCCAAAATACCCTTCCCAAGGACATCTCTAGAAGAAACTACCTTTCAGTTGACCTGGAAGGATTCCACTCGACGGACTCAAAGACAGTTGACCATGAGGACTCACTCGACCACCAGAAGATCTAAGGTCACTCTACATCCAAACGGTCCGTTATTAAGTAGTCTTTATGGCCATGATATCACTTTATGTAAGGCGTTACCAGTAATGTCTGGCCTTTATGTACATTGAACTCTCTGCTACGTGGGCTGGCTGGGGTCCTGGCGCACTCTATATAAGCCACCTCCCTCCACAGGCAGAGGGGTTCGCACCCCTGTAACTCTCACACATATAATCCAGTCGACCGCCTCCGGGCACTGAGACGTAGGGCTGCTACTTCCTCCAAGAAGGGCCTGAACTCGTAAAACTCTTGTGTGCACAACTACTCCATAGCTAGGATCTTGCCTCTCCTTAGTACCCCCAACATTACTGCCAGACCTAGAACCACGACAGTTCGCGCCCACCGTGGGGCAGGTGTCTTAGTGACTTATTGGAGAAGTTGCAATTTTTCCGATTCCCATCATCATGGTTTCAGGTGGAGTTTTGGTTGAGGGCCCCGAGATCCGTCTCGGCGCGCTGACGTTCGTCACCGACGACTCTGCCTGGCTGCAGGAGGCTCCGCTCGACGTTGATGCGCTCCCAGTCCGCGGAGCTACGCACTTTCGAGCGTACGTCTGCGGTGTCCTTCTACGGCAACCGTCGACCCAGTATCGGCCGGTTTTTGTGTCATCCTCCATCCCAGCTTCCCGCCGGCATAAGCACTCCGGTCGGTCGAGGCTTCAGAGGTGGGTAAGGCACGCGGTGGCTCGCCAGTCGACCACCGCCCAAGTCGCGGCAATCAGGCCCGACGAATCTCTCTACGGCCTGTTTGACCTGTCGACTGGCTCCGCAGAGACTGCATCCGAGTGCGACAGCAGTAATCCAGCGGCGGAGGTCCTGATGGTCACTGGACCGAACGTTCCCCCCGGCTTTCTCGGTGCCGAGGGAGGCAACGACGGAGGCGATCCGTCGCACTTCCATGAGGAATACCTCCCCGAGCCCCTCAATTCGCAGCAGAGGGAAGAGCTTCGCCGCCGGAACATGGATGCGCTTCACACTCCGTTCGTTGGAGAAACCCTTGAGGATCGCGCCTTAGAGGATGCACGCTTGGCCAACCTGGCTGAGCGCACTCAACTGGAGAACCTTCAGCGGGCACTCGACGAGCGCGCGCGGCAACGGATTCTAGGCTCCAGTCGATGCCAGCTCTTTCCACCTCCGACTCAGGTATATTGAACTCCGATTCAGAATTTAGCAGCTGCAGCCCGTATAGCAAAATTGATTAAGCCTTCCCAGTCAGAGGCTGGCAGAGGCTTGATGTAGATCAGAGATTTTCTCTGGGCAGCAGGAGATCAGAATTCAGCTGTATCACAGTCGCGGAACAGGATTCACAGCAGATCCGTGGCAGCGAATACGGTCCAGTCGGCTCATAGCCCCAGATCGCCCCTGAGGCGTGAAGGGCTTGGTGACCGGCACGATCAGTACAGGAACTATGAGCAGTATGATCACCGATTCGATCGCAACGATCGACGTCGAGTGCCCACTCCTCCCCCAAGGGGTGGATCCTATGTGCCTCGGCAACAGGATGATAGACGCCAGCACAGTGGCGGACGAAGGATCCCGGTCGACCCCAGAGAACCAGGCTTTGATGCGAGATCCATCATCGTTCAAGGTCTGGTCGACCGGAACAGAGCTCACAGAGAGGGCAACGATAGAGATGTACCCATCAGCAGCCGAGTGCATGTCTCCGGACCAGAGTGTTTCAGCAGAGCCATCCGAGCCGCAGTGATTCCTCCCAACTTCAGGTTGGCGACTGGAGTCAGCAAGTTCAATGGTGAGTCTAAGCCCGATACTTGGCTTGAGGACTACCGAGTGGCTGTTCAGATTGGTGGCGGAAATGACGAGGTGGCCATGAAGCATCTGCCTCTTATGTTGGAAGGGTCAGCCAGAGCATGGCTGAATCAGTTGACGCCCAGTAGCATTTACATGTGGGAAGACCTTTCCCGAGTGTTTGTCAGAACATTCGAAGGAACATGCAAGCGGCCAGCAGGACTGACAGAGCTGCAATCTTGTGTGCAGAAGTCGAATGAAACTTTGAGAGACTACATCCAGAGATGAATCACATTGCATCACACAGTAGAGAATGTATCTGATCACCAGGCAGTCTGCGCCTTCAAGGAAGGTGTAAAATACAGAGAGCTAAGCCTGAAGTTTGGTCGAACCGGAGACATGTCTTTGAGTCGAATGATGGAGATAGCCACCAACTATGCCAACGATGAGGAAGAGGATCGGCTCCGGAGCGGCAAGCACAAGTCAGTCGCCCAGGACACCGGAGGCGGAAATTCCAGTCGGAAGCAAAAGCGGAAAGCCGAGCCAGCCGCTCCTGGAGAAGCCTTGGCCGTGAATCAAGGAAAGTTCAAAGGGAAGCCCAAAGGGCCTTGGAACCCCAAGAAAGTAAAGGACAAAGAAGGAAATGACGTGATGGATTTATCGTGTCACATCCACACGAAGAAATATGAAGAGGGTAACTTCATTTACCCGAAGCATACAACTCGGCAGTGTCGACTCCTGATACAGCAGTTCCAAGGGAAACAGTCCAAGGATAAGGAAAAAGAGTCGGACAAAGTCGAGGACAAGGAGGACAATGATGAAGAATATCCACAGGTCAACTCCACCCTGATGATTTTTGCTGACATTGAGAGCAAAAACCGACTGAAAGTTATAAACCGAGAAGTGAATATGGCTACTCCGGCAACGCCCAATTATCTGAAGTGGTCTCAAACCGCCATCACATTTGACCAGTCTGATCACCCGACGCACATAGCCACCCCTGGGAGGCAAGCTCTGGTGGTCGACCCAGTCGTTGAGGGCACTCGACTGACTAAAGTGTTGATGGATGGCGGCAGTAGTTTAAATATACTGTACGCTGAGACGCTGAAAGGGATGGGTATTCCAATGTCCAGACTCAGCACAAGCAGCATGAGTTTCTATGGAGTCATTCCTGGCAAGAAGGCCGCATCACTCGGACAAATTTTTCTTGATGTGGTTTTTGGTGATTCCAAGAACTCCTGCAAAGAGAAGCTGACATTTGAAGTTGTAGATTTCCGGAGTGCCTACCACGCCATTTTGGGCAGGCCAACTTACACACGTTTTATGGCTCGACCATGTTACATGTACCTCAAATTGAAGATGCCTGGACCTAAAGGCGTGATCATTGTTACTGGTAATCGCAAGAAGGCAGAAGAGTGCTTCCAAAAAGGCTCAAAGATTGCCGATGCTCAGATGGTAGAAGAGTGGCAGGAACACCAGAGGAATGCAGACCCGAGTGATTTGTTGCGAGCGAAGAAGCCTGCTACGGAATCAGCGTTCCAGTCGTCCGGTGAGCCAAAACCAGTTCATATCCACCCGGCCGACCCCAACGCTGCTCCGACTCATATCTTCACAACACTCGACCCCAAATAGGAAGAAGCGCTCATCCAGTTCCTCCGTGAGAACTGGGACATCTTTGCATGAAAACCTTCTGACATGCCGGGTGTACCCAGGGGGCTGGCTGAGCATCGTTTGCGAGTCGATTCAAAGGCAAAACCTGTGAAAGAACATCTGCGACGGTCCGCCGTCCAGAAAAGGAAGGCTATTGGCGAAGAGGTGGCTCGGCTCTAGCAGCAGAGTTTATCCGAGAGATTTACCACTCCGAGTGGCTCGCCAATGTCGTCATGGTCCCCAAAAAGGACAATTCGCTTCGCATGTGCATTGATTTTAAGCATATCAATCGGGCCTGCCCGAAAGATCATTTTCCTCTTCCCCGCATCGACCAAATAGTTGACTCGACTGCGGGATGTGAGCGGCTGTCTTTCTTAGACGCTTATTCCGGGTACCATCAGATCCGTCTGTTTGCACCCGATGAGATTAAAACAACTTTCATCACCCCATTCGGGTGCTTCTGTTATGTCACCATGCCATTCGGCCTCAAGAATGCCGGAGCCACGTTCATGAGGATGATTCAGAAGTGTTTGCTCACTCAGATCAGTCGGAATGTGGAAGCATACATGGATGACATTGTGGTCAAGTCATGGAAAGGTCCTGACCTGCTGACTAACCTCGCTGAAACATTTGCCAATCTCAGGAGGTATGATATCAAGCTTAACCCATCCAAGTGCACATTCGGAGTTCCTGGTGGAAAGTTACTCGGTTTTCTCGTTTCTGAACGAGGAATCGATGCAAACCCAGAGAAAGTGGGCACTATACTCCAAATGAAACGACATGTGCGTGTGCACGATGTTCAGAAGCTTACTGGTTGCTTGGCCGCTTTAAGTCGATTCATCTCCCGTCTCGGTGAGAAGGCATTGCCTCTTTACCGACTGATGAAGAAATCAGACAAGTTCGATTGGACTCCTGAAGCTGACGCAGCGTTTGCAGAGTTAAAAACCCTGCTTTCCACCCAGCCGGTGCCTGCTGCCCCGATCAGCAAAGAGCCTTTGCTGCTTTACATTGCAGCCACAGGACAAGTCGTCAGTACAGTACTTACAGTCGAGCGGGAAGAAGAAGGGAAAGCCTTCAAAGTTCAGTGCCCAGTATATTACATTTTCGAAGTCCTGACCCCATCAAAGCAACGATACCCTCATTATCAGAAGCTTGTATATGGGATTTATATGACCACGAAGAAAGTTGCTCACTACTTCTCTGACCATACCATCACAGTCGTCAGCGACGCCCCCTTATCAGAGATTCTGCACAACAGAGATGCAACTGGTCGAGTGGAAAAATGGGCGATTGAACTCCTTCCCCTTGATATCGGATTTGAGGCAAAGAAAGCTATCAAGTCCCAAGCAATAGCAGATTTCCTCGCCGAGTGGACTGAACAGCAGTTACCGACTCAAGTTCACTCGGAGCACTGGACTATGTTCTTTGATGGCTCTAAAATGCTGAATGGTTCCGGTGCCGGGGTAGTGTTGGTTTCCCCCCGAGGAGATAAGCTCAGATATGTACTCCAGATTCACTTTGACTCCTCCAACAACGGAGCAGAATACGAAGCACTTTTGTATGGGTTGCGTATGGCCATTTCACTCGGCGTCCGTCGCCTCATGGTCTACGGTGACTCGGATTTAGTGGTTAACCAAGTGATGAAGGAGTGGGACGTCAGAAGCCCAGCTATGACTGGTTACTGCAATGCTGTAAGAAAGCTGGAGAAGAAGTTCGAGGGGTTAGAGCTTCATCACGTACCCCGACTGAAAAACCAAGCAGCTGATGACTTGGCGAAGATAGGTTTCAAAAGAGAAGCCATCCCGAGTGGCGTATTTTTGGAGCATGTTCACACACCGTCAGTTCAAGAAGATCCTTTCACTGAAGAAGCCCCGCAGCCAAAAAGCGCCACAGATCCGACTGAAGTCGAGGTCCCAGCTGTGGTCGACTTAATCATGGAAGTTCTGGTTATCACTCCCGACTGGACAGTGCCCTATATCGCGTATATTCTAAGGAAAGAGCTCCCAGAGAATGAAGAAGAGGCTCGAGAGGTCGTCCGTCGATCCAAAGCCTTTACTGTCATGAGGGGATAGTTGTACAGAGAAAGTACGACTGGAGTCAGCCAGAAATGCATAACACCGGAAGAGGGTCGAATGATTCTCAACGACATCCACTCGGGGACCTGTGGCCATCATGCGTCCTCTCGGACCATTGTGGCTAAAGCATACCGAGCGGGTTTTTACTGGCCCAGAGCAAATGAAATGGCGAAAGAGATAGTTGACAAGTGTGAAGGATGTCAGTTCTACTCCAACATGTCACACAAACCCTCCTCAGCCTTGAAGACCATCTTGATCGTCTGGCCTTTCGCTGTTTGGGGTTTAGATATGGTTGGACCGCTGAGAACTGGCAGGAGCGGCTTCACCCATGTACTGGTGGCAGTCGACAAGTTCACCAAGTGGATCGAGGCCAAGCCCATTAAAAATCTTGATGCTGGCACTGCCATCAGCTTCATCAGAGAATTAATATTCAGATATGGAGTTCCGCATAGCATCATCACTGATAATGGGTCAAACTTCGACTCCGATCAATTTAAAGCTTTCTGCGCTTCCCAAGGCACATGAGTCGACTACGCTTCAGTCGCCCACCCCCAGTCGAATGGACAAGCAGAAAGAGCAAACGACCTAATTCTCAAAGGACTGAAACCCCGGTTGATGCGCGACCTCAAGCACGCAGCAGGTGCGTGGGTCGACGAACTTCCATCAGTTCTTTGGGGATTGAGGACTACTCCAAATCGGTCGACCGGGAGGACTCCGTTCTTTCTGGTCTACGGAGCTGAAGCGGTTCTGCCGAGTGACCTGCTTCACAATGCGCCGCGAGTCGAGCTCTACTCTGAAGCCGAAGCAGAACAAGCCCGGCAGGATGCAGTCGACCTTCTAGAAGAAGAAAGAGAGATGGCCATGATCCGATCGACCATCTATCAGCAAGACTTGCGTCGATTCTACGCTAGAAATGTGAAGAGCCGAGCCTTCCAAGAGGGAGACTTGGTACTCCGAGTGGACCAACAGAAGCCACACAAACTCGCCCCTACTTGGGTAGGCCCCTTCATTGTTACCAAAGTTCTCCACAATGGAGCATACCGTCTTTACAACGTCGATCGCCAGATTGACGAGCCACGGGCTTGGAATGCGGATCTGCTCCGCCCCTTTTATACTTAAGTATTCACTCGGATGAGTTGTAATAAAAGTACTTCTGTAGTTTATTTATCAAAGACAAGAGTTTTATAATTTTCCCCAGTGATTGTTGTTACTTTTGTCCACATAAAGCAATCCCCCAGCGGGTGGCTTAGCTGTGAATCCATTTCGCCTAAGCTTGTAAAAAAATCCTACCGAGTGGTAGGCCAGCCTTCCACTCGGAGGCTTAGCTGCGAATCCATTTCGCCTAAGTTTAAACAAAATCCTACCGAGTGGAGAGCAAACCTCCACTCGGGGGCATAGCTGCAGCCCAGTGCTCGCCTAAGTTTTTGAAAATCCTACCGAGTGGTAAGCCAGCCTTCCACTCAGGGGCTTAGCTACAGCCTAGTGCTCGCCTAAGTTTTTGAAAATCCTACCGAGTGGTAAGCCAGCCTTCCACTCGGGGGCTTAGTTGTAGCCCAGCGCTCGCCTAAGTTTTTGAAAATCCTACCGAGTGGTAAGCCAGCCCTCCACACGGAGGCTTAGCTGCAGCCTGGGGCTCGCCTAAGTACTTAATACAATGTGCATTCTGCAAGGATAACGGGGTGCAGGACAACTACCACCTTCTCCTTCGGAGGTACACAACAAATACAAAAATCCTACCGAGTGGAGAGCAGACCTCCCACTCGGGGGCTTAGCTGCAGCCCAGTGCTCGCCTAAGTATTTAAAAATCCTACCGAGTGGAGAGCAGACCTCCCACTCGGGGGCTTAGCTGCAGCCCAGTGCTCGCCTAAGTATTTAAAAATCCTACCGAGTGGAGAGCAGACCTCCCACTCGGGGGCTTAGCTGCAACCCAGTGCTCGCCTAAGTATTTAAAAATCCTGCTGAGTGGAGAACAGACCTCCCACTCGGGGGCTTAGCTGCAGCCCAGTGCTCGCCTAAGTATTTAAAAATCCTACCGAGTGGAGAGCAGACCTCCCACTCGGGGGCTTAGCTGCAGCCCCAGCGCTCGCCTAAGTATTTAAAAATCCTACCGAGTGGAGAGCAGACCTTCCACTCGGGGGCTTAGCTGCAGCCCTAGCGCTCGCCTAAGTATTTAAAAATCCTACCGAGTGGAGAACAGACCTCTCACTCGGAGGCTTAGCTCTAGCCCCAGCGCTCGCCTAAGTATTTAAAAATCCTACCGAGTGGAGAACATACCTCCCACTCGGAGGCTTAGCTGCAGTCCAGCGCTCGCCTAAGTTTGAAATCCATTTCGATTCACAAGGACGATGAGGCACAGGTCGACTGATACCTTCTCCTTCTGAGCTCCACCACAAATACAATGTGCGCTACGTCCCGACCCGCAAGGATGCAGGTCGACTGAAACCTGTACTCCAACCTGCAAGAGTACATCACCAGTACTAAAATATATACCGAGTGAGGGACAGTGTTCTCTCGAAAGCAGATACAAACACATTCAACGGCAGAACCAAGTTCGGATAACGTCCTACGGATCCAGAAGTGCTCAGGCATCAAGCCTGTTAAGGTTTATCGGTTACAAAAATCACTCGGCATTCCGAGGCAAATTTAAAGCATCAAGCATAGAAGTTTTTTACCCCTCCTGCGGAGGGCTGGAAGGCGCAACAAACTCGTCCAGGTCGATTCCGTCTGCGATCCGAGTAGCAGCAGCAATGAAGGTCTCCATGAAAGAACGGAAGTCATGCTTCCTGGTATTGGCCACCTTGAGAGACACCAGCTTGTCTTCTCTCGCTTCCTTGCAATGAACACGGACTAGAGACAGGGCAACGTCGGCACCACACCTAGCGGAAGACTTCTTCCATTCTTGCACTCGACTTGGAACTTCGTTTAGTCGAGTCATCAGAGACTCGAGGTCATTCCGAAGTGTTTCTTCTGGCCAGAGTGTTGTGTCGATGCGCGATGTTGCGGCCTTCAGTCTCGCCAGATAGTCGACCACAGCAGCAATGCGAGACTCGAGACGGAGCACGTTCATAGCAGCTTCATCCTTCACGGGAGAGTTGATGGGATCCAAGCCAGTCTCCACTCGACTAGTCTCCTCTTCAAAGTTTTGGCAGAATTCTGTGGATACGATCCAAGGATAAGCTAATGTTCCCACAAAGTCAGTGATTACCAGTCGGATATAAGGGGATACCTTCGAGCATGAGGAATAACTTCTTGGCGAGCCCTCCCAGATAAGCCTCCAAGTCGTTCTTCTTTCCCGCCAGTTCGCTAGCCTTGTCACTCAGGGCTATCTTCTCACGCTTCTGTTGGGTGACCACCTTGTTGGCCGCGTCGAGAGCAGCTTTCAGAGTGGCATTCTCCTCTTCAAGTTTGCTGACCGAAGCCAACTTCTCTTCTGCAAGTTTCGTCTTGTCCGAAGCCGCTTTCTGCGCCTCGGCGAGGTCAAGGTCCTTCTTCTTCAGAGCATCCTTCAGTTTATCTGCAAAATGACAGTGAGATCAGACTCAAGAATGGACAAAAATAAGGACAGTCGTCAAGATTCTCACCAAACATACCTTTTGCCTCCTCCTTCGACTTCGTGAAGTTCTCCTGGACAAGCTTCAGATCAAGTTCAAGATGGATATGCTTGTTCTCCAACTCAGTATAATGAGAAACAAGGTCGCAAGATTTCTGTGAAAGATCAGTCGACAGAAATCAAAGATAGGTCACTTCCGAGTGACTAAGAGAAAAATCGTAGCATTTCTAAGACTACAGCCGAATCAAAATATTCAACTGTAGTCTCGGGTACTACACCCGGTGGGTGCACTCAGAGTGCCCCCACTGGTTCTACCGGCTCGGATCGATCAGTCGACCGAAAGCAGCTAACTATCAGCAGTTAGACAAAAAAATGAAGAATTCTTCAGACCATAGCCGACTACTAGCAGTCGACCACGGTCTCGGGGACTACACCCAGTGGGTGCACTTAGAGTGCCCCCACTAGTTCCATGATTCCACTCAACCAGCTCGAGTGAAGCAAGTAAAAGAGAAAAAAGTTCAAGACATAAAGACTACAGTCGACTGCCAGCAGTCCACCGTAGTCTCGGGGACTACACCCAGTGGGTGCACTCAGTGTATCCCCACTAATCCAGACATTCCAATCGACACACCCAGTGGGTGCATGACAAACATTAAGATTTTCAGTTGGTGTTCAACTAACCTGGACACTGCTCTGAAGAGCTGAACTCGCATCATAAGCTGCTTGGCTGGTGGCTCGAATCGCCTTCACCTGCTCCATCATGATCCCTGCTTGGCGTATGGCTTCCTTGGCAGCACCTGCTTGGTCCTCCGGGACGTGGTATGTGGAGAAGAGAGAAGGTGGATCAGCACTCGACGACGGAGGACGGGCACTCGTCAACGGCTCCGCAAAGGACACGGTAGCCCGAGCAACGTTGCTCCCCTCCGGAACCAATGGTTCAGGTGCTGACGCAACCTGAGCAGTCTTGCCGGCAGACGCCTTCCTGTTCCTCCTTTGCCTCAGTGGCGCCTCATCGTCATCGTCAGGGAGATCAATGATAATGCTAGGCGGAGCTACAGAGAAAGTTCAAATTCAAAAATGAAGATCCGATCGACCGAAAGTGAAACTGCGCAGATCATACCAGGATGGGAAGTGGCAGCATCCTCCATTTCATGATCCTCATGCCTGGCTGAAGTCTCAGAAGTAGCAGCACTGCGATTTCAGAAATCAGTCGGTCAGCGATCGAGTCGACCGAAAATATATCCATGTTGAAAGGGAAAACATGAGTTATGCCAATTACCCAGAAACAGTCGGAATCTCCATCCTCATCTTTGGTAGAGCCTTTGCCGGTTTTGTCGGTGCCGCTCGGGGTTGCTTCGATGCTTTCTCAGTCGGCGCCGGAGAAGTCGTCCGAGGGCGCTTGGTCGATTGCCCAGCAGGCACGACTCCCTTGCCACGCTCGACCGCAGGATCGTGGGCGAGCTTGGACCGTCTTTCAGTGCGAGGAGGCTCGACTACCTCCTCCTCTTCCTCCTCCTCCTCCTCCTCGGAGCCAGCATCTTCATCACCCTCGTCGCCGTCCGACTCCCACTCCTCCTGGCTTTCGCCTCCGCTTCCTTCTTCTTCTTCAGTCTGTTCTTGTGCCCCGTTGGGCATCGAATACATCTCGGTAGTGATCTGGAAGACAATAAACAAAATTCAGTCGACCGGATTGCAACAAAGCAGAATGAAGAAAACAAGAGGCACAGTCAGAAGAATGTGGCCAAACCTTGTCTGGCTCGTAGGACTGGTCGAGTGGCGGGATCCTCCTAGCTCCACGAGGATTGTCCCTGTTCCCTGTGATGGCGGTCATCCACCTCTCCAAAGTGGCATCATCAACCACCTCCGGGTGGACCCGAGAGGTGTCTTCGGGACCAGAGTACAGCCACATCGGATGCCCCCGATACTGAAGTGGCTGGATGTGCCGTCGAAGGAAAACCTCTAGGAGATCCATGCCCGTCACTCCGTCGCGAATGAGCTGAACCACGCGCTCCATCAACATCCTAACCTGAGCCTTCTCCTCCGGGAGCACCTTCAGAGAAGATGGCTTGTTCACTCGGTCCATGGAGAACGGGGGAAGGCCAGTTGACTGCCCTGGCATCGACTGGTCTTGGCAGTAGAACCAAGTCGACTGCCACCCTCGAACTGACTAGGGAAGGGTCATGGCTGGAAAGGCACTCTTACTCCTCATCTGAACCCGGAGACCCCCGCACATCTGGATAACTTGGGTTCACTCGTCATTCGGGCTAGCCTTTTTCACCGTCTGGGAGCGACATGTGAAAATGTGTTTGAAAAGGCCCTAGTGCGGCCGGCAACCCAAGAAGTTTTCGCACAAAGACACGAAAGCGACGAGGTAGGCAATGGATTTGGGCGTGAAGGTATGGAGTTGTGCACCAAAAAAGTTCAGAAACCCCCGAAAGAACAGATTCGGTGGTAGAGAAAAACCGCGATCTACATGAGTGGCTAACAGGACGCACTCACCCTCCTGAGGCTGCGGCTGCCACTCCTTCCCCGGAAGCCTCGCTGACCCATGGGGGATCGGTCCCTCGTTGGCCAGGTCGTCGAGATCCTTCTGCCTGATGGTCGAGCGGACGCAGTCTCCCTGGAACCAGCCTTGCGGCAGGCCAGACTGCGACGAGGATCCGCCCCGACTGGGCGCTCTTCCATTCGCCTTCGCCGTCGCCTTCTTCGCCCGCTCCAAAGCCGCTGTCTTTTCCTTCACCATCGTCGCCGGCGAGGTGCACGAGGAGCAGCGAGGCGGAGGTGGAGCCGAGCGCAGCGAGCGAGCTCGAGGAGGAGGGAGAGGGGATTGAAGGCGCACTGTTTGAAAAACCCCCACCCGGCGCCTTATATGAAGTCTCATCCGAGTGGCTGACTGGTAGGCTCGGGCAATCCTGTCAAATCCCGCAACAGTCGCATGCGCGATACATGGCAAAAAAGGTGGCGCAGAAATCGAGGTGTCCCTGCCTTATCCCATCCGAGTACTGCGGCTTCCTCCGCCCCGCGCGCTTCCCGAAATCCAGATCCCGCTAAATCTGCGAACACTAGGGCAACTTGTCAGACTGAAGATTTCCTCTGATCTAGCGCTCGGAGATCTCCAAGTATAGAAAAGTCGCTCGACCAATATCAAGAATGGATCAAGGCGACTGAAAAAGAAGTTGGTGCCGCTACCTACGGTCGTTTGATCCAGAACAAGACATACTCATAGCATAAAAAGAGGGGTCGGAAGAATTCTCAACTCCTTCCTCACTCAAACCTCGATCCATTCGGGGGCTAATGATGAAGCCATGTACCTAGGGTAGGGTCATGGACCTGTCCAAAATACCCTTCCCAAGGACATCTCTAGAAGAAACTATCTTTCAGTCGACCTGGAAGGATTCCACTCGACGGACTCGAAAACAGTCGACCATGAGGACTCACTCGACCACCAGAAGAACTAAGGTCACTCTACATCCAAACGGTCCGTTATTAAGTAGTCTTTATGGCCATGATATCACTTTATGTAAGGCGTTACCAGTAACGTCTGACCTTTATGTACATTGAACTCTCTGCTACGTGGGTTGGCTGGGGTCCTGGTGCACTCTATATAAGCCACCTCCCTCCACAGGCAGAGGGGTTCGCACCCCTGTAACTCTCACACATATAATCCAGTCGACCGCCTCCGGGCACCGAGACGTAGGGCTGTTACTTTCTCCGAGAAGGGCCTGAACTCGTAAAACTCTTGTGTGCACAACTACTCCATAGCTAGGATCTTGCCTCTCCTTAGTACCCCCCTACATTACTGTCAGACCTAGAACCACGACAGCGACGGCAGTTCCACCACACGCCCCGACTAGCAACCGTTGTGTCGGTGTACAAAAATAGGGGCTCTCCTTTGTACCCCTTTACTTGTGCAAGGGCAGTCAGAGCCGCGCCCACGGCCACACTTAGCAGGGCGGAGGAGAGAAGCCAAGGCCACAAGACAATCAAGCAACGCCAAGACCAGAAACACGAAGAGCAAAATGGCGAGGTAGACTCCCCCGGCAAGATTCTTGTCCGGCGCGGCCCCCACGGCCCCGGTAAGAGCCTTGCGGGGGCAACTTGCCCAACACCAGCGGAGCCAAAGGGTTCCAAACGCCATCAACCACGTTGGAACCAAGGCTTGGGAGGCGCCTCCATGGTGGCATGCAGATCTTCGTAAAAAATCATGAACACACAAGATCAGATGAGGACCAGAAGACGACGATCCTCGGCAAGATCTGTGCCAAGGAAATCCACAAGACCTTTGGCGAGATCCTTGCCGGGGACAACCACAGTGTCGCGGCAAGACCCTTGCCGGGGCCCCGACAAGACCCTTGCCGAGAACATCAGCGGGGTCGCGGCCGGGCCCGCGCCCGCCAAGGCTCCATCGCCCTTCCCATGCAGCTGCCAGCCCAGCTAGCCAGGCGAGCACGTGCGTGGCGACGTGCGGCCCCGAGGCCAACTCAGCAACCACCTGCGTGGTGGCATGCAAATCCTTTGTGAAGGCGTTGCCACCGCGCCAGCTCAGCAGCCTGCCAGCCTACATGGCACTACACACCGCGCTGGCTTGGACGCGTGTCGAAGCGAGGTGAAGCGGCGGCGGCTAGAAGGGCACATCGGCAGCGCATTAAATGCGTTTGTCCGACGCTGCCAGAGGATAGACTCAGCCACCGCATGCACTTTTCACCTCCCGTGTGCCACTGTGGCGTCCCCTTTTTCCTATAAAAGGAGGCCCGAGGCATATTTTTGGACTACGCACGCACCGTAGCTAGTTCAAGAACACAAGAACATTCAGATATACACCAAAGCAGGACTAGGGTATTACGCGATCCTCGCGGCCCGAACCTGGGTAAACGATCCTTGTGCTGGCTCCTAGACCCGCTCTTTCCACAGCCTCGCGCCCGCCGACCGTAGTAGATATTCCAGTGATCCTATAGGTGTCGTTTCCACCGACACGCTGACCTCGAAGAAAAACCGGCGTGCGGACGAACTACCTACAGGCCACTCACGGGACTTGTCCTACGTGGCACACCAAATTCACCTTTTCATGTCAAGATTCGTGCAAAAGACAGTAAGCAATGATCCAGGCATGTGGGCGAGTTGGGGAACGCCCACACATGTGGGCGCCAGTGTTTCCAATATCTAATCGTTTGATAGCGTCCACCATCCACGTTCCGACATGGCTATTGCCTGCACAAACCTCACCAATGTTGTGCGCTTTGTGCATCTGCTCAAGATCGATGGCTACAGCATCACCAAAGCCATGCGCAGCGATTGCTGGATCAAGTCCAGGTGAAACGTCGGCGGGTACGAGTGGGGAGTCAAGGTCCATCCTGCACTACCGAACGACACCATCGACCATATACCGTAGGTCGCGCTGAGGGTCGTCTTCCTCTTCGAAGGCTGCACTACGCCCAACGTGGAAGCGAGCCTGCGCTGCCGTTTGGTGGATCCGAGGGGCACGGCCAATCCTTCCGAAGAGAAGAGTATCACGTGTAAGTTCAATAAATCGTCCGAAGCGCTAGCTTGGCGTCTCAGGAGATTGCTCGGATCCAGTTTATATCATGTCGGCACGGGAACTAGAGGCGTCGTGCTATCTCAAGGACGACTCCTTCACCGTGCAATGCACCATCACGGTGCTCAAGGACTTAGCCGAAGTAACGATCCAGGACGACGAACCATTGCCCGTCGAGCCGTCCTCCAGGTTGCACCAGCACCTCGCCGAACTGCCGCGGAGCGGGACGGCGGACGTCGAGTTTATCGTGTCGGGGGAGTCATTGCTGCTCACAAGAACATACTAGCGACGAGGTCCCCTGTTCTCATGGCCGAGTTCTTTGAGCACATGAGGGAGGCGAGTTATCGGGTAATCGTGATTGAGGACATGGAGGCGGCGGCGTTCAAGGCCATGCTGCACTTCATCTACACCAACACGGTTCCTGAACTTGATGGGCAGGATGAGGTGTCGATGTCGATGGCTCAGCATCTTGTCTCATATCACGGGCACCATGTCTTAGATCACGGGCGGGCACTACACCAGCATCGGCTCGGGCGTATCGAGCACGACTACATCATCATGATCTGCACCAGATATTTTACATCAATCTGAATCACTGCACTAAGCTGTATGACTACGCCAGGCTATCAGCCAACATACTTCTCTGACATGACACGGCATCGACACTTCATCGCGGAGGGACACCTTCAAGTGATGCATCATCGTTGACACGCAGCTGCAACACCAATGCCGACACTTCATCGCCAAGGTCTACGTCAACATGATCTTCCTCAACATCTTCGTCAACACACCGCCGCCGCCCCATCCAAAAGATGGACATTTTTAGCGTCCTCTGATAGTATAACTGCAAGATACGACCACGACGACGGTAGTAACCGTGTCATGACGACGACATCGACCGCGTCATCCACGGCGGCGCAACTGCATCGACATGGCGTTACTATAATGATGACCCCTACATGGCAACATGGTTCTATCAATTCCGGTGTGTGCTCGATCGGTTTCCTCTGGTCCTGGCAAAACCGGTGGACTCATCACTCACCGCATCCTCTGACATCCGCTAGGTGCATCGTCAACGACTGCAGCTCCGTCATCTACAACATAGTGCATTTTTTTGCGCCTCCGGCTTTGTCCGGCTTCATCATCCACGATGACTATACCATCGACCATGACTACATAACCATGATGGGCTACCTCGACATCGGCATTAATGGCATGGTCTACATCAACTCATCGGCCACAACTCCAGTCAACAGTGTCTGTGTCGTCACTAGCATTCACACCACTCCCGCTGTGACTGCAGGAGAGAATAGAGGAGAGATAAGGAAGGCACAAGAAGGGGACGCAATCACCGCCCTAGGTGCTGATGCAGTTGATGATGGCGCAGCGGAGAAGACGACAGAAGCGCAAGACTTCAAGTTCAGTCGCAATCGTTCGCTTCACTCCCGCTACGACTAAGGGGGGATGTTAGAATACATATTGGGTTTAAAGATACAAATAAGGAGTAGAGATCGAATAGGTTTAAACCATGTAACTTGTCTTGTACTCCAAGCCTCTACCTCTCATGTACTCCCTATATATATCCCCATAAGGGTCAGATCAATACAACAACAATATTCAGTCATCTTAGAATTTTCGACATAGCACACACGTAAAGATCATGCCAATGCCCATCTCGAAGTCGTCATCGTCTTGTTCCTCCTCCTCCGATGTAGAGTCTTTGAAGATCATCTGCCTCAACATGTTCATCTACACCGTGCGCCAGTGACTCGGTTTAATTCAATTCTCAAAAGAAAAAAGGTCGAGAAGGCACAAATAGAACTCACCTAGGCACACATCGAACACTTGAAAGACGATGGATGTCACGACCGGCGGGTGATGTCAAAGTTGCTAGTTGTCGGCAGGGCTTCGAGATGGTGGTTGTTGACAGAGAGGCTTGGAGGAAGAAGATTCTACTCGTCCTTTTGGGATGTGGCGGCGGCGATGGCGACAGAGCTCGATTTTCTGGCTGACCGTCTGGATTGGGGCAGCAGGGTGGCGGCGGAGGCACTGTTTGTCACAAGCAACGCCGATGACGATGCAACAAAGGGTGCGGATAGCGGAGAGCCGGGGGTAGGGGGGAGGGGTGGGAAGGCCAAAACTTTTACTGCATGGGTAGGTGACCGAGCATATTTAAGAGTCGGGCCACCTCCGGAGTAAAAATTAGGACGCCGCTAAGTGCCACATGTTGGGGAACGTAGTAATTCCAAAATTTTCCTACGCACACGCAAGATCATGGTGATGCATAGCAACGTGAGGGGAGAGTGTAATCTACATACCCTTGTAGACCGAAAGCGGAAGCGTTAGAACAACGCGGTTGATGTAGTCGTACGTCTTCACGGCCCGACCGATCAAGCACCGAAACTACGGCACCTCCGAGTTCTAGCACACATTCAGCTCGATGACGTCCCTCGAACTCCGATCCAGCCGAGTGTCGAGGGAGAGTTCCGTCAGCACGACGGTGTGGTGACGATCTTGATGTTCTACCGTCGCAGGGCTTCGCCTAAGCACCGCTACAATATTATCGAGGAGGACTATGATGAAGGGGGGCACCGCACACGGCTAATAGATCTCAAGGATCAATTGTTATTGTGTCTTTGGGGTGCCCCCCTGCCCCCATATATATAGGAGCAAGGGGGGAGGTGGCCGGCCTATGGAGGAGGCGCACCAAGGGGGGAGTCCTACTCCCACCGAGAGTAGGACTCCTCCTTTCCTTGTTGGAGAAGGAAAGAGGAGGAGTAGGACTCCTCCTTTCCTTGTTGGAGAAGGAAAGAGGAGGAGAGGGAGAAGGAAAAGTGGGCTGCCCCCCTTGTCCAATTCGGACCAGAGGGGGGGCGCAGGCCTCCTTCCTTTTGGCCTCTCTCCTCTATTCCCGTATGGCCCAATAAGGCCCATATACTCCCCGGCGAATTCCCGTAACTCTCCCGTACTCCGAAAAATACCTGAATCACTCAGAACCTTTCCGAAGTCCGAATATAGTCGTCCAATATATCGATCTTTACGTCTCGACCATTTCGAGACTCCTCGTCATGTCCCCGGTCTCATCCGGGACTCCGAACTCCTTCGGTACATCAAAACTCATAAACTCATAATATAACTGTCATCGAGACCTTAAGCGTGCGGACCCTACGGGTTCGAGAACTATGTAGACATGACCTAGAACTATTCTTGGTCAATAACCAATAGCGGAACCTGGATGCCCTATTGGCTCCTACATATTCTACGAAGATCTTTATCGGTCAAACCGCATAACAACATACGTTATTCCCTTTGTCATCGGTATGTTACTTGCCCGAGATTTGATCGTCGGTATCCAATACCTAGTTCAATCTCATTACCGGCAAGTCTCTTTACTCGTTACGTAATGTATCATTCTGTAACTAACTCATTAGCTACATTGCTTGCAAGGCTTATAGTGATGTGCATTACCGAGAGGGCCCAGAGATACCTCTCCGACAATCGGAGTGACAAAACCTAATCTCGAAATATGCCAACCCAACATGTACCTTCGGAGACACCTGTAGTACTCCTTTATAATCACCCAGTTACGTTGTGACGTTTGGTAGCACCCAAAGTGTTCCTCCGGTAAACGGGAGTTGCATAATCTCATAGTTACAGGAACATGTATAAGTCATGAAGAAAGCAATAGCAATATACTAAACGATCAAGTGCTAAGCTAACGGAATGGGTCGAGTCAATCACATCATTCTCCTAATGATGTGATCCCGTTAATCAAATGACAACTCTTTTGTCTATGGTTAGGAAACATAACCATCTTTGATAAACGAGCTAGTCAAGTAGAGGCATCACTACTAGAAAAACTGCTACTAATGGCGCACCTAATTTTGCCATTAATGGCGCATCACCGGTGCGCCATTACTAGCACGCCATTAGTAATTTGTACTAATGGCGCACCAGTGGTGCGCCATTAGTATCTGGTATACTAATGGCGCACCACTGGTGCGCCATTAGTATAGGCCACGGTGCGCCATTAGTATGCCTCCCAGGGGCCATGTATACCCAGGTGCTTTGGATACTAATGGCGCACCACAACTGGATGCGCCATTAGTAACCGCGGCATACTAATGGCGCACTGTCCTGTGATGCGCCATTAGTGATGCGCCATTTTGAATCTAGATCTGGATCGTGATTTTTTGCCCATTTTTTGCTCGTTTTTTTTGCTTGTTTTTTGGCACGACAATATTCTCAAATTTTGTTACTGTTTTTGGATCTTGTTGCCATGGTCTTTTGCCGGAGAGGAGTTCGCCGGAGAGGAGGAGGAGGAGGTCGCTGGAGAGGAGGAAGAAGAAACCATGAGGGGATGGGAGGAGCTCACCGGAGAGGAGGGAGGAGGAGCTCACCGGAGAGGAGGGGATTTTTTGCCTCACCGGAGAGGAGGGAGGAGGGAGAGGAGGGAGGAGGAGCTCACCGGAGTGGAGGGAGAAGAAACCATGAGGGGAGGGGAGGGAAGGGGAGGAGGGAGGAGGGAGGAGGAGGTCGCCCGAGAGGAGGGAGAAGAAACCATGAGGGGAGGGGAGGGGAGGGGAGGGGAGGAGGGAGGAGGGAGGAGGAGGTCGCTGGAGAGGAGGAGGAGGTCACCGGAGAGGAGAAGTATGGTGGAGGAGAGAATGGAAAATGAAATGAAGAGAGGAGAGGACCAGCCATATATACGGCATACTAATGGCGCACCGCGGGCAGGTGCGCCATTAGTAATTTTTTTTATTTTTTTTATTTATTTTGAATTTTGAAGGCGGGAAGATACTAATGGCGCACCACGGGCAGGTGCGCCATTAGTAGTTGTTTTTTTTATTTTTTTGACTTATTTTGAATTTTGAAGGAGGGAAGATACTAATGGCGCACCATGGTCAGGTGCGCCATTAGTAATTTTTTTTTATTTTTTTGACTTATTTTGAATTTTGAAGGCGGGAAGATAGTAATGGCGCACCATGGGTAGGTGCGCCATTAGTAAGTTTGAATTTTTTTGATTTTTTTGCCTCTCCAGATCTTAAAAGCCCCGTATCTTTTTTTCTGTTAGGTTTTTGAGGATTTTGAAAATGTTTAACGGGGTTCCCCCAGTTAAATTTGGATGTAACTTTTCGAGTAGATGATTTTTCATATAAAAAACTTTTTCATCCGAGTTAGTATGCAAAAGTTATGCCCATTTTTACAAATTCTCGCGAGATTTTGCAAATGAAGTCAAAATTCATATTTGCAAATTTTCCCAACAACTAGGCCACATATCACATGGGAAACTTATTTTCTTTTATTTTTTTGACATTTTTATCATTTTCTTTTATTTTTTCTAAAACTGAAAAGGCGATCCGGGGGAGGGGGGGGGGCGGTGCATTCGGTGGAAGTGGTGGCCAAGGTTACTAATGGCGCACCGTGGCATGGTGCGCCATTACTAGTTTAACTAGTAATGGCGCACCGCACCCACGGTGCGCCATTAGTATGTTTGGACAGGTGCACTAGTTCAAAAAAAATTGGTACTAATGGCGCACCGTGGGCAGGGTGCGCCATTAGTAGTTTCAATACTAATGGCGCATCAGAAGGTGGTGCACCATTAGTATATACTAATGGCGCATCACATGTCTGGTGCGCCATTAGTGTCATTTCCATCTATAGCCCTTTTCCTAGTAGTGCATACTAGTGACACTATGTTTGTCTATGTATTCACACATGTATTATGTTTCCGGTTAATACAATTCTAGCATGAATAATAAACATTTATCATGATATAAGGAAATAAATAATAACTTTATTATTGCCTCTAGGGCATATTTCCTTCAGTCTCCCACTTGCACTAGAGTCAATAATCTAGTTCACATCATCATGTGATTTAACACCAATATTCATATCTGTATATGATTAACACCCAGAGTTCACATCGTCATGTGACCAACACCCAAAGGGTTTACTAGAGTCAACAATCTAGTTCACATTGTCATGTGATTAACACCCAAAGAGTACTAAGGTATGATCATGTTTTACTCGTGAGAGAAGTTTAGTCAACGGGTCTGTTACATACAGAGCCGTATGTATTTTGCAAAAATTATATGTCTACAATGCTCTGCACGGAGCTACTCTAGCTAATTGCTCCCACTTTCAATATGTATCCAGATTGCGACTTAGAGTCATCTGGATCAGTGTAAAAGTTTGCACCGATGTAACTTTTACGACGAGCTCTTTTATCACCTCCATAATCGAGAAACATCTCCTTAGTCCTCACTAAGGATATTCTTGACCGCTTTCCAGTGATCTACTATTAGATCACTATTGTACTCCCTTGCCAAACCAGGGCGGAGTATACAATAGGTCTGGTCCATAGCATGGCATACTTTTATAGAACCTATGACTGAATGCATAGGGAATGACTTTCATTCTCTTTCTATTTTCTGCCGTGGTCGGGATTTGAGTCTTTACTCAATTTCATACCTTTGCAACACAGGCAAGAACTCTTTCTTTGACTGTTCCATTTTGAACTACTTCAAAATTTTGTCAAGGTATGTACTTATTGAAAATCTTATCAAGCGTCTTGATCTATCTCAATATATCTTAATGCTCAATACGTAAGTAGCTTTACTGAGGTCTTGCTTTCAAAAACTCTTATTCAAGTATCCTTTCATGCTATCCAGAATTTCTATATCATTTCCAATCAACAATATGGCATCCACATATAATATTAGAAATGCTACAGAGCTCCCACTCACTTTCTTGTAAATACAGGCTTCTCAAAAAGTCTGTATAAAACCATATGCTTTGATCAACTCATCAAAGCGTATATTCCAACTCCGAGAGGCATACACCAGTCCATAAATGGATCTCGGGAGCTTGCACATTTTGTTAGCACCGTTAGGATTGACAAAACCTTCTGGTTGCATCATCTACAACTCTTCTTTAAGAAAACCATTAAGGAATGTAGTTTTGACATCCATTTTCCAGATTTCATAAAATGTGGCAATTGCTAACATGATTCGGACAGACTTAAGCATCGCTACAGTTGAGAAAATCTCATTGTATTCAACACCTTGAACTTGTCAAAAAACCTTTCACAACAAGTCGAGCTTAGTAGATAGTAACACTGCTATCAGTGTCCGTCTTCCTCTTGAAGATCCATTTATTTAACATGGCTTGCTGATCATCGAGCAGGTCAATCAAAGTCCATACTTTGTTCTCATACATGGATCATATCTCAGATTTTATGGCCTCAAGCCATTTCGCGGAATCTGGGCTCATCATCGCTTCCTCATAGTTCGTAGGTTCATCATGGTCTAGTAACATGACTTCTAGAACAGGATTACCGTACAACTTTGGTGTGGATCTTATTCTGGAAGACCTACGAGGTTCGGTAGTAACTTGATCTGAAGGTTCATGATCATCATCATTAGCTTCCTCACTAATTGGTGTAGGAATCACAAGAACTAATTTCTGTGATGAACTACTTTCCAATAAGGGAGAAGGTACAATTACCTTTTCAAGTTATACTTTCCTCCCACTCACTTCTTTCGAGAGAAACTCCTTCTCTAGAAAGGATCCATCTTAGCAATGAATAACTTGCCTTCAGATCTGTGATAGAAGGTGTACCCAATAGTTACCTTTGGGTATTCTATGAAGACGCACTTCCCTGATTTGGGTTCGAGCTTATCAGGTTGAAACTTTTTTCACATAAGCATCGCAGCGCCAAACTTTTAAGAAACGAGAACTTTGGTTTCTCGCCAAACCACAGTTCATAAGGCGTCGTCTCAACGGATTTTGATGGTGCCCTTTTTAAAGTGAATGCAACTATCTCTAATGCATAACCCCAAAACGATAGTGGTAAATTGGTAAGATACATCATAGATCGCACTATATCCAATAAAGTACTGTTATGACGTTCGGACACACCATTAAGTTGTGGTGTTCCAGGTGGCATGAGTTTGTGAAACTATTCCACATTGTTTTAATTGAAGACCAAACTCGTAACTCAAATATTTGTCTCCGCGATCAAATTGCAGAAACTTTATTTTCTTGTTACGATCATTCTCCACTTCACTCTGAAATTCTTTGAACTTTTCAAATGTTTCAGACTTGTGCTTCATTAAGTAGATATACTCATATCTGCTCAATTCATCTTGTGAAGGTCAGAAAATAACGATACCCGCCACGAGCATCAACACTCATTGAACCGTATACATCGGTATGTATTATTTCCATCAAGTCAGTAGCTCGTTCCATTGTTCCGGAGAACGGAGTTTTAGTCATCTTTCCCAAAATGCACGGTTCGCAAGCGTCAAATGATTCATAACCAAGAGATTCCAAAAATCCATCTTTATGGAGTTTCTTCATGCGCTTTACACCGATATGACCCAAACGGCACTGCCACAAATAAGTTGCACTATCATTATCAACTTTGTATCTTTTGGCATCAATATTATGAATATGTGTATTACTACGATCGAGATCCAACAAACTATTTTCATTGGGTGTATGACCATCGAAGGTTTTATTCATGTAAATAGAACAACAATTATTCTTTGACTTTAAATGAATAACCGTATCGCAATAAACATGATCAAATCATATTCATGCTCAACGCAAACACCAAATAACATTTGTTTAGGTTTAACACTAATCCCGAAAGTATAGGGAGTGTGCGATGATGATCATATCAATCTTGGAACCACTTCCAACACACATCGTCACTTCACCCTCAACTAGTCTTTGTTTATTCTGTAACTCCTGTTTCGAGTTACTAATATTTAGCAACCGAACAAGTATCAAATACTCAGGGGCTACTATAAACACTAGTAAGGTACACATCAATAACCTGTATATCAAATATACCCTTGTTCACTTTGCCATCCTTCTCATCCACCAAATATTCAGGGCATTTCCACTTCCAGTGACCATTTCCTTTGCAGTATAATCATTCAGTTTCAGGCTTTGGTCCAGCTTTGGGCTTCTTCGCGGGAGTGACAACTTGCTTGCCATTCTGCTTGAAGTTCCTTTTCTTTCCCTTTGCCCTTTTCTTGAAACTAGTGGTCTTGTCAATCATCAACACTTGATGCTCTTTCTTGATTTCTACCTTCGTTGATTTCAACATCATGAAGTGCTTGGGAATCGTTTTCGTCATCCCTTGCATTATAGTTCATCACGAAGTTCCACTAACTTGGTGTTGGTGACTAGAGAACTCTGCCAATCACTATCTTATATGGAAGATTAACTCCCACTTGATTCAAGCGATTGAAGTACCCAAACAATCTGAGCACATGCTCACTAGTTGAGCAATTCTCCTCCCTCTTTTAGCTATAGAACTTGTTGGAGACTTCATATCTCTCAACTCGGGTATTTGCTTGAAATATTAACTTCAATTCCTGGAACATCTCATATGGTCCATGACGTTCAAAACATCTTTGAAGTCCCAATTCTAAGACGTTTAAGCATGGTGCACTAAACTATCAAGTAGTCATCATATGAGCTAGCCAAACGTTCATAACGTCTGCATCTGCTCCTGCAATAGGTCTGTCACCTAGTGGTGCATTAAGGACATAATTCTTCTGTGTAGCAATGAGGATAAACCTCGGATCACGAATCCAATCCGCATCATTGCTACTAACATCTTTCAACACAATTTTCTCTAGGAACATATCAAAATAAACATATGAAAGCAACAACGCAAGCTATTGATCTACAACATTTTACAAAATACTACCAGGACTAAATTCATGATAAATTTAAGTTCAATTAATCATATTACTTAAGAACTCCCACTTAGATAGACATCCCTCTAATCCTCTAAGTGATTACGTGATCCACATCAACTACACCATGTCTGATCGTCACGTGAGATGGAGTAGTTTCAACGGTGAACATCAATATGTTGATCATATCTACTATATGATTCACGCTCGACCTTTCTGTCTCCGTGTTCCGAGGCCATATCTGTTATATGCTAGGCTCGTCAAGTTTAACCTGAGTATTCCGCGTGCGCAACTGTTTTGCATCCGTTGTATTTGAACGTAGAGCCTATCACACCCGATCATCACGTGGTGCCTCAGCACGAAGAACTTTCACAACGGTGCATACTCAGGGAGAACACTTCTTGATAATTTGTGAGAGATCATCTTATAATGCTACCGTCAAACAAAACAGAATAAGATGTATAACAGATAAACATCATATGCAATCAAAATATGTGACATGATATGGCCATGATCATCTTGCGCCTTTGATCTCCATCTCCAAAGTACTGTCATGATCTCTATCGTCACCAGCACGACACCATGATCTTCATCATCTTGATCTATATCAATGTGTCGTCACATGGTCGTCTCACCAACTATTGCTCTTGCAACTATTGCTATCGCATAGCGATAAAGTAAAGCAATTATTTGGCACTTGCATCTTATGCAACAAAGAGACAACCATAGAGCTTCTGCCAGTTGCCGATAACTTCAACAAAACCTGATCATCTCATACAACAACTTATATCTCATCACGTCTTGACCATATCACATCACAACATGCCCTTCAAAAACAAGTTAGACGTCCTCTACTTTGTTGTTGCAAGTTTTACGTGGCTGCTACGGGCTGAGCAAGAACCGTTCTTACCTACGCATCAAAACCACAACGATAGTTTGTCAAGTTGGTGCTGTTTTAACCTTCGCAAGGACCGGGCGTAGCCACACTCGGTTCAACTAAAGTTGGAGAAACAGACACCCGCTAGTCACCTGTGTGCAAAGCACGGCGGTAAAACCAGTCTCACGTAAGCATACGCGTAATGTCGGTCCGGGCCGCTTCATCCAACAATACCGCCGAACCAAAGTATGACATGCTGGTAAGCAGTATGACTTATATCGCCCACAACTCACTTGTGTTCTACTCGTGCATATAACATCAACGCATAAAACCTAGGCTCGAATGCCACTGTTGGGGAACGTAGTAATTTCAACAGTTTCCTACGCACACGCAAGATCATGGTGATGCATAGCAATGAGAGGGGAGAGTGTAATCTACATAGCCTTGTAGACCGAAAGCGGAAGCGTTAGAACAACGCGGTTGATGTAGTCGTACGTCTTCACGGCCCGACCGATCAAGCACCGAAACTACGGCACCTCCGAGTTCTAGCACACGTTCAGCTCGATGACGTCCCTCGAACTCCGATCCAGCCGAGTGTCGAGGGAGAGTTCCGTTAGCACGACAGCGTGGTGACGATCTTGATGTTCTACCGTCGCAGGGCTTCGCCTAAGCACCGCTACAATATTATCGAGGAGGACTATGATGAAGGGGGGCACCGCACACGGCTAATAGATCTCAAGGATCAATTGTTATTGTGTCTTTGGGGTGCCCCCCTGCCCCCATATATATAGGAGCAAGGGGGGAGGTGGCCGGCCTATGGAGGAGGCGCACCAAGGGGGGAGTCCTACTCCCACCGAGAGTAGGACTCCTCCTTTCCTTGTTGGAGAAGGAAAGAGGAGGAGTAGGACTCCTCCTTTCCTTGTTGGAGAAGGAAAGAGGAGGAGAGGGAGAAGGAAAAGTGGGCTGCCCCCCTTGTCCAATTCGGACCAGAGGGGGGGCGCAGGCCTCCTTCCTTTTGGCCTCTCTCCTCTATTCCCGTATGGCCCAATAAGACCCATATACTCCCCGGCGAATTCCCGTAACTCTCCCGTACTCCGAAAAATACCCGAATCACTCGGAACCTTTCCGAAGTCCGAATATAGTCGTCCAATATATCGATCTTTACGTCTCGACCATTTCGAGACTCCTCGTCATGTCCCTGGTCTCATCCGGGACTCCGAACTCCTTCGATACATCAAAACTCATAAACTCATAATATAACTGTCATCGAAACCTTAAGCGTGCGGACCCTACGGGTTCGAGAACTATGTAGACATGACCTAGAACTATTCTTGGTCAATAACCAATAGCGGAACCTGGATGCCCTATTGGCTCCTACATATTCTACGAAGATCTTTATCGGTCAAACCGCATAACAACATACGTTATTCCCTTTGTCATCGGTATGTTACTTGCCCGAGATTTGATCGTCGGTATCCAATACCTAGTTCAATCTCATTACCGGCAAGTCTCTTTACTCGTTAAGTAATGTATCATTCTGAAACTAACTCATTAGCTACATTGCTTGCAAGGCTTATAGTGATGTGCATTACCGAGAGGGCCCAGAGATACCTCTCCGACAATCGGAGTGACAAAACCTAATCTCGAAATATGCCAACCCAACATGTACCTTCGGAGACACCTGTAGTACTCCTTTATAATCACCCAGTTACGTTGTGACGTTTGGTAGCACCCAAAGTGTTCCTCCGGTAAACGGGAGTTGCATAATCTAATAGTTACAGGAACATGTATAAGTCATGAAGAAAGCAATAGCAATATACTAAACGATCAAGTGCTAAGCTAACGGAATGGGTCGAGTCAATCACATCATTCTCCTAATGATGTGATCCCGTTAATCAAATGACAACTCTTTTGTCTATGGTTAGGAAACATAACCATCTTTGATAAACGAGCTAGTCAAGTAGAGGCATACTAGTGACACTATGTTTGTCTATGTATTCACACATGTATTATGTTTCCGGTTAATACAATTCTAACATGAATAATAAACATTTATCATGATATAAGGAAATAAATAATAACTTTATTATTGCCTCTAGGGCATATTTCCTTCACCACATGTGTGGGAGTTAGGGAGACTGCCCACACATTTTGTGTGGTGTATAAGAGGAACAGCCCACACACCTACGTGTGGGCAAAACAAAGTAATGCCCACACATCTCTTTTTTTTTCCTCCCGGTCCCTCGCACACGCGTGCGTGTGGACGAAGTAGATAACGCCCACACGCCCCGTATGTCAGGCCTCGTACCTCTTGGTCCCGCACGCCACGTGTGACAGTCACCGCCCGCCCGCAGTGCCATGGTCCAGACCCTCGTCCATGTTCGTTTAACTACAGTTGCCATGTCGGACAACTGTAGTTGCCATGGTTGCTCAACTGCAGTTGACATGTCTGGTATGGTTTACTGTAGTTGCCATGATTTTAAAATTTTAGGAGTTGCCACATACTAACACAAGGTAGTTGAGAGGGTTGCCATGTGCTCATAAGAATGCTAGGGCAGTTGTCATGTAAAAAGGAAGAGTTACCATCTGCTTACGTGCACGTTAGGGCAGTTGCCATGTACGTGCACGTTAGGGCAGTTGCCATGTACCATGCAAAAACAGATGGCAACTCAGTAAATGCACCGTTACGTGCACACTAGGCAGTTGCCGTGTACCCTGCACAACACATGGCAATTCGGATAAAAAAAAGAGTTGCCACCTTCTTATAAAGCACACTAGGGACAGTTGCCATGTGCACTGCAAAACACATGGCAACTAGCAGCTTGGGTGTGGGAGAGGAGACGGGCGTGTGGGCGAGATGACAAATGCCCACACACTAACCCTTTTGCGTGCGTGCAAAGTGACGTGTGGGCGAACTGCATCTCGCCCACACACCAGCCCCTCCCGTGTGGTGAAATGGTCGCGTGGGCGACCGGGTGAACGCCCACACACCAGGCCAATCCTACGTGGCGCTGGAAACATGCTAAGATTCATGCACATACGAACGGACGCGGATCCACGCGTGTGGGCGAGATGCAAACGCCTACACGTGTGGGCGTTAACATTTCCGAAAAATTATCCTTGTCTAACCGTGATAGGGGTTTAGTTAGGCACCGGTTAGAGAAGAAAAACCAAATTTATCCTTCTCTCACGCCAGATAGGAGATACCCTAATTAAGGACGAAACTAACGTTTGCTTAGCTTTAGCGTCCATGCTAGCTACCTAAAACTTTACTGGATAGATTTGGACTCTAGCTCTTCCGACTATATATCGATTTAAACGTTTGACAGCGTTCATCCTCCAGCTTTGACCATGGCTATTGCCTGCACAAACGTGACCAATGTTGTGCGCTCGGTGCATCCGCTCAGGATCGATGGCTACGGCATCACAAAAGCCATAGGCAGCGACCGATGGATCAAGTCCAGGTGGAACGTCGGCGGTTACGAGTGGGGAGTCCACGTCCATCCTTCACGGTCGAACACCGCCGTCGATTGCAAACCGTGGGTCGCACTGAGGCTTATCTTCCTCAGCGATGGTTGCACTATGCCCAACGTCGAAGCGAGCATGCGCTGCCGTTTGGTGGATCCGAGGGGGACGGCTGATCCGTCCGAAGAGAAGAGTATCACGTGTATGTTCAATAGTCGTCCGAAGGGCCAGCTTGGCGCCTCAGGAGATTGCTCGAATCCAGTTTATCTCATGTCGGCACGGGAACTAGAGGCCTCGTGCTATCTCAAGGACGACTCCTTCACCGTGCAATGCACCGTCACGGTGCTCAAGGACTTGGCCGAAGTAACGATCCGGGACAACGAACCATTGCCCGTCGTGCCGCCCTCGAGGTTGCACCAGCACCTCGCTGAGCTGCTGCGGAGCAGGACGCCGGCGGACGTTGAGCTTATCGTGTCGGGCGATTCGTTGGTTGCTCACAAGAACATACTGGCGGCAAGGTCCCCTGTGCTGATGGCCGAGTTCTTTGGGAACATGAGGGAGGCCAGCTCTCGGATCATTTTTAAAAAAAAAAGGAGGATGACCCCCGGCCTCTGCATCAAAGTGATGCATGCAGCCATATTATTTAGTAAAGTATGGAACAAAGTGTGAGGTTTAAATCTGGCTCACAAACAGAGCACAACAAAAATGAAAATAAAAGATGCCACAGCCGGTGAAATAGCTACAGGCTACTACAAAAATTCGCAAGAGCGAACGAGCTCGCCTGGTCTCGGAATCGCTAGTCGCTCGTTTCCTTGGGGATATGGGTTGTGTCAGGTATTGTTGGCTGTGTTCCTTTAAAATCATTTTTCTTGGGCCGTATAGGGGTTGGTCGGACCCGTGCGTAGCGGACGGCCGTTCCCTGGAGTCCCACGCAGTGACGGTACACACCATAACGGCAGCTGTACACACGGCGTCATTCCAGGAGTGCTGTTGCCTGTTGCTGACCGTGTCAACAGTTCCCCCGCACGATCACCTGAAAACACGAGAAAAGTATTATTTCGCATAAAAAACATATACAGCCTGACTGATTGTTTTAACTTTTACTCACACAAATTCACAAGCTGTGGCGAGTACCCCTGCCGTGCCAGCCAGCGATCAAGGTCATGTCTTGTTGTTGATGCAATGTTGCAAATTACTTTACTTGCACAACCATATTTGAAGCATGATACGTACTAGGAATAAACGTTTTGTTGGGCCTTGATCAATAAAGCACGATATTCTTTAAAAAAAGACTCGGATGGACCTGACGCTACTCCAATATGAGATTTGACTTCAGTGACACCTCCCGGTGGAACTACTACGGGCATGAACTTGTCGTAGGCAGCAGGTACGCTATGCCTGTGCTGACTGGCATTGCGTCTGAGGCAACAGATTCATTGTCTACGTATTTTGTAATAACAATCTTCTTTTTTAAATCGACCACGCCGCATCGGTTAGCACAGTACTCATTCTGGAGATGTTCGCACAGCATCTTGTGACGGCATGCTTGCAATATGTGCAGCGGCTAATGCAGCACCAATAGGGAGTGATCAGACAAAATGTAGATATTGGAACAGGCCTTGTCAACAATCATCATCTTTCACAATACTTCACCACACCGATTACCAGGGGTCGCTTATTTTCCGTGTGACACACGGTTACGTAAAATGTACACAGTTTTAGGAAAGTTCTACTAGCTCACAAGCCAACATCAAATTGTACAAATTGGACGCAAAACTAGAAACAAAGCTAAATACCTAACTGTCCCCTCCAGCCGGATTGCTGTTTCAATAGGAGACACTGCATGAAGCACCATACTTGGGTTTCCACACGTATTTCGCCGGTCACCACATACGCCACAGTTGGTGCATTTCAGCTACCTCATCAGTTTCTTCGGTATGTCAGGTGTGTCTCCGTGACTCCCATAAAATCCATGATTTGCGCCAGAATAGCATCATTAATTGAGACGCCGCATGCTGATGCAAGGACAGTCAATAAGCCAAAGTCAGTAAAAGTACTGAATTCAGTATGTTCTTAGGGCGTAACATATTGAGTTAAGTAATTCACAGGTGAATGTCACTCTCAATCTATAAATAGTCTAGGCTAAAAATAAGTGTTTCATGAAAGAACACAACTAATACTCCAGATAAGTACAATATTAACAATAGAACACCTCGTCCTACCGGGCTGTCTCGCAATTTTAACAGACCTCAAAAGTATCTTCTGTATGCCAATTCTTTTCATTTTAAGAGTGATCGTCGACACCAATACATGAATTTTTGGTGGCGCCGGAAAGCTATATCCAAGAGAACGTTTTATGATGGCAATCGAGTGTATAAATTATGTTGTACACCTTGCCGAAGCTAATATTATTTTCACGGAGCTGCTTAACAAGTTCACGTGTATATATATATCGATATGTCAGACAAGTATACTTTCTCACCATACTTATCTGTAAGAGAGTGATTGTGGGATGTCCTGTGCTCGCTTGTGTACTAGCCGTTGTCTTTTAACCGGAGCAACCGTATCATCACTGGGCACCTACATCGACAAGACCGTGTGTTGCTTCTTTTTGGACCCCTGCAAAATGTTTGTAACAAATAATAATGTGTCAGATTTTTTTCTAGGCACAAGCATAAGTCTGGTACATCAGCTCAGTTTTGTTATGCCAACAGTGAATCAAAAATAATACTAACCGAGCAGCCGCAGACTATCTCCTGCATACAGTTTGTTCTTTCAATGTTCAGTCCGCTTTTTTTGTACTTAATTCCAAACCCAAGTTCCCAGGAATACATATTGTGATAGTCATATGCTTCTCCAAGCGAATCAAAGTTGTTTCCGACTGTAGGAACTACGACAGTGTCAGTCTTCTTCTATGCACAACATGTCAATGTTTTCTCCAGGACACTTATTCTGCCAGCAAAGTGGTCGTTCAAGAGGTGCACGACTAACTCGGACCTGTGTAATTCAGAAAGGAATCACTACCACGTAATCAAAAGAAAATTTGCTTTGTTAACTATGGTTACATGACATGCAGGCGCCGCACAGAAACATTGATTACCATGATTCATTACTGTTTTTTCTGGCAGTGTACTAAAAAATCAAGGACAATTGAATGACCACCACAGAAGTGCGTCCTACATACCTCTTCGTCCAGCCCGGTGCCTGAGGATGATCCTTCCCGATTGACTGCTTTGAGTTGGGCGCCGACAAGCTCAGCCCCTCGCAAGTGCTGTTCAAATCTAACTATAGTGTGATGACCGCGGCGCCCACATCACCAATGCTGGACTGGGCGGTTGTGCAAACCAGAGTTTGGGTGGCTTCTGCGTCCAGTATGGACTCGCCGCCGCCAAGATCCGACAGGGAAAACCTATGCAAAGAAGGGAGCAGAGTACTAAGTTGCGCGGCGAGTCACAGCGGCAATCAGCATGCACCAAATGCGGGAGCTATGAAACGTAACTATCGACGGGATCTGACCAGAACTAGAATCAATCGCCTCTGGCCTCAACCATCGCCATGGATCCGAAGGGATAGGGTTTTTTTCGAAGGATTTTTCCCCCTATAGGCGATTTGCCTCATGCGGCGGCTGATGGGATAGGTTTTTCCCCTATAGAAGTTGGGGTGGAGTGGGTGGACCCGCACTGCCATACATGCTTATCCGCTACGAACCCGCCGTTTTGCGTGACGGACCGGAGCGTCGCCCATCGTTAATGCACCGGGAGCCCCGTCCTGTACGAACGGAACATATGCACGGTCTGCCGTCACGGCATCGCATATCAAACAACGGAGTCACTGTTCGACGCTAAGTATGCCCACCTGCTCCATACGTTCACATTCAATACACCGAGCGACGCGTCCTTGTTCCGTTGGTTGGCGTAGCGAGAGCAGGCGAGCTCGTCCACTACATCACCACTCTCCAGGCTATGATGCCTACACTATGCGGCAATGACTCGGTTTAATTTGGTTCTGAAAAAAAAACAAGTTAAAAAGCACAAACAAAACTCACCTATGGGCGAATCGTCGAATACTTGGAGGGTGGTGGAGGTGTCACAGGCAGCCGGTGACATCGAGTCGACGACAAAGCCGATAGTGGTTGGTGGGGCTTCAACATGGCCGGCTGTCGGCAGGGAGGTCTGGAGGAAGAAGATTCGGCTCATCCTTCCGGCGACGGTGATAGAGCTCGATTCTGGCGACGACTGTCTCAGATTGGGGGAGGAGGGTGGTGGAGGCAACATGGTGTCAGTGGAGGCGCTTGGTGATCGTGAGAAGCAATGCCGACAACGACACGGTACGGGGTGGGGATGGCATGAGCCAGGTGGGGTGGGGGTGGGGGGGAGGGGTAGGCCAACACTTTTACTCCATGGGCGGCCGACCGAGTATATTTGAGAGTCGGGCCGCCTCCATAGTAAAAATTATCCTTCTCTAACGATGATAGGGGTTCGGTTCCGTGCTTTTATGTTGGGCTGAAAAAATGGATTTCGGCCATCTCGGCCTAGGGCAGAAAGTACCTTTCCGCCAAACAATAGATTTTGGTCATATTTCTGTCAAATTTTGGTCAAATTTCTGCCGGGTTTTTTAATGACCGAAATTCAGCCATCGCGGCTTGGGGCGAAAAAAAATCACAAAATGAAAATCAAAACTCTGGTTCCTTTTTCTTTTTGAGAGGAATTACCACATGTTCATTATTAAAGAAATATAAATTACAATGAGTACATATATGGTCACGCCATGAGACAGCAAACAGAGGGCCTAGTGTAACCATTGCCCATTGCCGATCACCATGGTCACCATGGCACCACCCGAGAAAGTGAGCCACCTTCACACCAAGATCTGAAAGAACTCCATTGCAGATCATGCTGCTTTGTGAACCGATTCAATGGCCCACCAGAGGCGGTAGAACCAAGTTTTTGTGGCACGTCGGTCGGGGATCATCCTCAAGTCTGCCAGATCCTGACGTCGTCGTCTTCATCCAAAGTGATCGGAGAAGAACGCTCAAGTAGGCACTGGTTAGCGGAGGAAAATAAATAAGAGATCGGTTAGATATACTGAATGATAATCTCTTCTAGGACTCCAAGTTACCAGGACAAATAAACAAGACAATTCCTAAAATCTACCGGACTACATAAATTAAGGAGTATCGCCAGATTTGGACTATATAGATATCTAATCGTTTGATAGCGTCCACCATCCACGTTCCGCCATGGCTATTGCTTGTACAAACCTGACCAATGTTGTGCGCTCGGTGCATCTGCTCAGGGTCGATGGCTACAGCATCACCAAAGCCATGCGCAGCGATAGCTGGATCAAGTCAAGGTGGAACGTCGGCGGGTACGAGTGGGGAGTCCACGTCCATCCTGCACTGCCGAACGACACCATCGACCATAGACCGTGGGTCGCGCTGAGGCTCGTCTTCCTCAGCGATGGTTGCACTATGCCCAACGTCGAAGCGAGCATGCGCTGCCGTTTGGTGGATCCGAGGGGGACGGCTGATCCGTCCGAAGAGAAGAGTATCACGTGTAAGTTCAATAATCGTCCGAAGCGCCAGCTTGGGGTCTCAGGAGATTGCTCGGATCCAGCTTATCTCATGTCGGCACGGGAACTAGAGGCGTCGTGCTATCTCAAGGACGACTCCTTCACCGTGCAATGCACTGTCACGGTGCTCAAGGACTTGGCCGAAGTAACGATCCGGGACGACGGACCATTGCCCGTCGTGCCGTCCTCGGGCTTGTACCACCACCTCGGCGAGCTGCTGCGGAGCGGCACCGCGGCGGACGTCGAGTTTATCGTGTCGGGGGAGTCCTTGGTTGCTCACAAGAACATATTGGCGGCGAGGTCCCCTGTGCTCATGTCCGAGTTCTTTGGGCACATGAGGGAGGCGAGCTCTCGGGTCGTCGTGATCGAGGACATGGAGGCGGCGGCGTTCAAGGCCATGCTGCACTTCATCTACACCGACACGGTGCCTGCTGAACTTGATGGGCATGGCGAGGACGAGGCAGCGACGTCGATGGCTCAGCATCTACTTGTGGCTGCTGACAGGTATGGACTGGACAGTCTCAAGCTGATTTGCGTGAACAAGCTATTCAGTTGCATCACCGCCGACACAGCCGTGGCAATTTTGGTTTTGGCCGATCAACACAACTGTTCCCAACTCAAGGCCAAGTGTGCAGAATTCTTGTTCAACACACTCCCGCGATGCTAGATTGTCCAGTCGCGATGAAGGTGTACAATGAAGCACCATTAAGTCTAGCTACACATGGGGCTAAATCTAGAGGTAACTTATATAATTTTGCTAAACCATATCTAGATGTGTTCTAATTATTGCACATCTAACTCATATGTCTACACGGGAGCTTATACTATCCATCTTTTCGCTGTCGAAGTATGTCCATCTTCTATTCTTTTTTCGGACGATTTTCAACGTATTTTATGAGCAATTGGTTGCCTGCGTTTTCCCATTCAGTTTGATGTATCTTGGAATTGTTTTTTTTTTCTGAGAATCAGTATCTTGGAATTGTGGAACCTTGTGATATTTAAACATGCCATTTATGTAGTCTGTATGAGTTTGATTGATTGTTATTGTGGCGCATAGCTTCTGGCCATCATTTTGGTTATTTGTGCTCCCAGTTTGTTGAGGTCTAAAGCATTGGATGGGAAAAAAGAGCATATGGGAATTAGAAAGCTAAGCTCACGGCGCTACCAGACTCAGTTAATTACCTGATCGCATCGGATATGTTTGTCCTGGGTTGTTTGCTAATCTTGGCATCCAATGCCTTGACTACTGGCAGAGATTCAGTATCCCGCTTCTCTTCTCGTGCAACTAATCTAAAAAACGTATTATATTTTGGGACGGAGGGACTACTTGCATATTTACCATCTCGCCACACGCCAGTTTTACCACACGAAGGGGCTGGTGTGTGGGCGTTTAGCAGTTCGTCAACACGTCAGTTTTCACTCACGCACAAGGGTTGGTGTGTGGGCATTTGCCATCTCGCCCACACGCTTGTCTCCTCTCCCACACTCAAGCTGCTAGTTGCCATGTGTTTTGCAGGGTACATGGCAACTGCCCTAGTGTGCTTGTAAGCAGATGACAACTCTTTTTTTTACCCGAACATGTTAGTTGCCATGTGTTTTGCAGGGTACACGGCAACTGACTAGTGTGCACGTAAGCAGATGACAACTCTTTTTTACTCGAGTTGCCATGTGTTTTTGCATGGTACATGGCAACTGCCCTAGCGTGCAAGTAAGCAGATGACAACTCTTCCTCTTACATGACAACTGCCCTAGCGTGCTTGGGAGCACATGGCAACTCTCTCAACTGCCTAGTGTTAGTAGGTGGCAACTCCTAAAGTTTTAAAATCATGGCAACTGCAGTAAACCCGACCATACATGGCAACTGCAGTTGAGCAACCATGGCAACTGTAGTTGTCCGACACGGCAACTGTAGTTCACCGACATGGCAACTGCAGTTAAATGAACATGGAAAAGGGTCCAGACCATGGCAATTGCGGGGACGCTGGTGACTGCCACGTGGGGCGTGCGGGAACATAAGATAGGAGGCCTGACGTATGAGAGTGTAGGCGTTATCTATTTTGCCCACACGCAGGCATGTGAGAGGGACCGTGAGAAAAAAAGGCGTGTGGGCATTACTTATTTTGACCACACGTAGGCGTGTGGACTGATCCTGTTAAACACCACACAAACTGTGTGGGCAGACCTCTTAATGCCCACACGTATGGGCGTTATCGGCGTCCTCTTCTTTTTTGCGGATGGATCCTTGGATCGTTACAACCATGTGATACACACATGAAAGATACCAAAACAGACCCAGTTTATATCAGACACATGCCCTAGAATTCCTAAGTACAACTAACCTCCATGTATATCTCTTTTTTTCCAGCACTCCAAGCCTACTTTTTTTTGGAAAAGAAGGTTGAAAACCCCGATCTCTGCATCAATGTGATGCACAATACAGGGCCCGGAGAGCAAATAGGTCTGCTTACTCTATGGAGTGGGATCACCAGTTTGGTAGCAAACTAAAACACTCTAATGGGATGGGGCGAATCGCAGTTAACCCTATTTTGAGTAAGATATGGAAACTAGACTGTCCGGCAAAAGTAAAAATTTTCTTATGGCGTATGCTACATGGTACAATCCCATGCAGGGTTACGCTAGCTAATAGACATATGAAGGTTTCACCCATATGCCCAACTTGTTCTTAGGGCTTAGAAGATACAAAACATATGCTTTTCCAATGTAGTAAAGCAAAGGAGGTCTGGAGAGTTGGTCACAATGAGAAAACTCAAAATGCATCTCAGATTTCAATGGGGATTCTTGCCCTTACCACAAATTTTGTTAATGCAGCATCCCCCAAAGCGTCTGTGAAAAAGGAGAGTTGGTCCTATCCTCCAAGAGGGTTTGTTAAACTTCACGTGGACGCTTCTTTTGATCACGATCTTCTTAGGGGTACGATGGGAACGGTCCTTAGAGATGACAAAGGCAGGTTTATTGCTGGAGGGAATGAGAAAATTGATTTTTGTGTGGATGTGTTAATGGCGGAGGCTTTAGCACTCAAATTTGGCCTAATATTAGCGCAAAGGGCCGGATGCAATCGCCTTATCATAAACTCGGACAATATAGAGGTGATTGATTTGATGAATGATGGAGGGCAGTCGGCGAGTGTGGCGGCAGCAATATTCGAGGATTGTTTTCATTATGCATGTGATTTCATTATTGCTAGGTCTGAGCATTGTAATAGGGAAGCAAAAATAAAGTAGCTCACGAGCTTGCTAGATTAGCTAATTTTTTTTACCTCTAATTGGTTTGAGGAGCCTTTAAATGAAATTGTAATGATCCTCACAAACGATGTACTACTTGTCACAAATGAATAAAGTGGGTTTTTTTTCAAAAAAAAAAAAAGGACCCAAGAGGACGAATATGGAATTCTTTCCTGGTCACTGAGATTTGTGGATAATTTAGATATTCGGATTCTGCTCATCCATTCAATGACTTTGGCACTGGGCGTTCCAAAAATGGGCACTATGGATCGGATGAAATTAGAGATAAAATTGTTTATTTTTTCCTTACATCCCCCAACCAAAATGCATATCCTTTACATATATTCGGATTCTGCTCATCCATTCAATGAATTTATCTCTAATTTATCTCTAATTTCATCACGCACTGGGCGTTCCAAATATCATTTTTGTTGATGTAAGGCAACGAGGCCAAAGTCATCAACCAATTGAGTACAAAACATTGCAACTACGATAAAATAGAACCATTACAAAGATCTTTATTCAACTTCCATGACAAAGTTTGACTTTTCCGGCAACAACTCCTTCTAAACGTCCTCACAACAATCCAAGCCTATCTCTTATCAGTTGGAAACGCAAGAAAAGGTCAAGAGCATGTAGAATGTAAAGAATTCTGCCTATTTGCAGCATAGATGGATCGTTATTTGTAGAACAGGTTTCTGAATTTGGTTAGACGAAGGCATCACTCACGGGCTTTCCATTGAGAAGCTCAACAGTTAAAAACGACCTGGCCAAGCATTCATTTTGAAGTGTCCGATGATCTGATGGGTGTATGTGTGTAATTTTCTTCCAGACAGATGTAACACATATGCAAACTTTCTTATTATAGGAAAAAATATTTCCATTTATTAAAAATAATTATTTGAGAATTTATGTTGTGGAAAAACATATTTGACAAATGTTTGTTCGGTGTTTTCAAAATTTCATGCATTGAAAGAATGCATGTGTTTAAGAAATGATGATAATTTTTCAAAGTTCACAAGTTTTAATATATGTAAATAATAATTTTTAAAAATTATAAATATTTATTATGTATTAAAAAGTGAAGAAAACACGTTTAGAAGCTCCAAGATAAGATTGGATATCAGGTACTGCGGCATTAGTTGCATGCGTGATGAGCCTGGCAAGTACAGGCAAGAAACACACAACGCATCATGCATATCCTTCCTTTTTTTGAAACAAATCATGCATATCCTTCTATGCATCACCACGGGAAAAGGGCCCACGGCCTGGTCACCACTCACCACACGGACCGTGCCCAGTAAGCGTCCTCAAAGCCCATAGGGGGCGCCGCCTCTTGCCATTTCTACTTGAGCGGTTGCCGCCGCCGACGAGGCTCGCCTTGTCTCTGCTCCTCCCACACAGGCTGCCACCGATGGAGACGGTGGCGGGCGGACCTGGTTCTCGCCCGAAGAAAAGGAAACTGGCGCCACTCGAGGCGTCGGCGAAAGGGAGAGCCGCCGGCAACCAAGGCCCGCAGCCCGGATCGGGAGAAGACGATGGGGGCGCCGCCGAGGACCGCATCAGCCAGATCCCCGACGCCATTCTGGGAGAGATCGTCTCACTCCTCCCCACCAAGGAGGGCGCCCGCACCCAGATCCTCGCGTCCCGGTGGCGTCACCTCTGGCGATCGGCCCCTCTCAACCTCGACTGCAACCGCGTGGATCGCGTCATTTCGCGCATCCTCGCCGCCCACACGGGTCCCGGGCGCCGCCTCTGCTTACCCGCGCTACACGCAGGGTCGGCTCTGTTCTACGGTCGCCCGGCCGCCAAGCTGGAAGCCTTGTTCCGGTCCCCTGCCCTGGACAACCTCCAGGAGCTCGAGTTCTGCTACTTCGTCTCCAACAGACAAATACCGGGAGCGCCCTTGTGCCCGCCGGCGTCCGCCTTCCGATTCGCTGCCACGCTTCGCCTTGCTAGTATTGAATTATGCCACCTCGTCGATGATCTCGTGCAATCGCTTCATTTCCCCCAGCTTAAGCACCTTGAGCTCACCGAGGTCGTCATCTCCGAGGGCGCACTGCACAGCCTAATTGCCGGGTGCCCCGCATTGGAGTGCTTCCTGCTTTGGAACATCTCCGGATTCCGTTGTGCCCGGATCAACTCCCTTACCATCAGAAGCATTGGCGTGCTCGCTCCTGATGACTCTATGGGTACGCCCTTGTTTGAGGAACTTGTAATTGAGAATGCCCCGCTTCTTGAAAGGCTGCTCCGGATCAAACTATTGGATGGCTTGCGAGTATCGGTAGTCAATGCGCCTAAGCTGGAGACCTTATGCATGATTGATGAAACTGATGTTTCCACTTTCGACAAGACTATCAAGGTACTTCTGAATTGCATTCTTTTGTTTAGAGAAATGTCATGTCGTCGCTGGCCTAATGTTGTGTTTCATGCTTCATAAAGGATGTGCGTTTTGATAGCCTCGTGACGATGTTGGGCACTGTCAAGATTTTGGCTTTTAGTATGCGTATTTTCACTCTGGATATGGTTGTTGACTCGATGAGATTCTTTCCCAGCTTGGAGAAGTTGCACTACCAGAAATAACGTAGTTGCCGACGGCCTCATCTATGTCAACGGCCCCCGTAGGGATAGATGGATATATCCCGACGGCCTAGGGCAGGCCGTAAGCGTAGAAAAGCCGTCGGCATATGTCGATCTACGCCGATGGGGGCCGTCGGCATACTACCGCCGTCGGGACCTCTGGCGGTACGCCTACGGGGGCCGTCGGCATAGATGGGGCCCGCCTACATGGTCAGCGGCGACCATTTGACGGCGTCGAAACTATGCTGACGGGGCTAACGGTGGCCGTCGGCATTGAAATCAAACAGAAAACGGGGGGAAATGAGACAAAAACTATTCCTACGGCTTAGCCGTAGGCATAGGGCTACCACGAGCTACCAGAGGGCGCCACGTGGAGCCTATGCCTACGGCTAGGCGTCGGCATACATCTGAAACTATGCCTACGGCTAAGCCGTGGGCATAGCCTGGCATAGATATGTTGACATCACCGATCCGCGCCGCCTCCACATCATCGATCCGAGGGGGAGCGGTCTGTGGTGTGACAGAGATATGCCGACGGCATAGCCGTCGGCATAGGCCTGGCCGATGCCCTCTGTCACATCGTCAATCCGCGTGCATCGCCATGTCATCGATCCATGGCCGTAGGCATACCTGCCGACGGCTATGCCGTCGGCGTAGGGCTGGCCCATGCCCTCTGCCACGTCATCAATCCACGTGCATCGCCACGTCATCGATCCATGGCACTGGAGCTCGGTGTGCGCAGCTATGCCTACGGCCTTACTGTAGGCATACCTATATTTTTATTTTATTTTTATTTTTTAGTATTATTTATTATTTTCTTTTTTTACAATACAAATGTGCCTTGTCTAAACAAAAATCATACCCCAATGGTATATCGATTGCCCCCCTCATGGATGTCGCTGCCGCCATGTCACGGAGGGGGGAACTGGTCGACATCGGAGGGAATCTGGTTAGAGGGTGGCCTTCGGGGCGTAGCTATGCCACCGAAACATCGCACGGCTCCTGATGCATGTGTGAAAGTGTTGTGGAATGCGTAGACACCCGTCTTGGGGCTCCGTGGTGTGGCCCCCCTTTCACGGACGGCAGTGCCGTCGTCACTTGGAGTGGGAATCGTGCGGGTGCGGTAGAACCGGAGGGAATCTAGTGGTGGGTTGGGTCCAGACCGTGTTCGAGGATGTTGCTATGGGCAGACTTGTCGCAACCAGGTGGAAGAGACCACTGGTCAAAGCCCGTCCGGCAAAAGTCAAAGGGCTAGATCTCCTGGTCAACTGGGATTCCGGGTGACCTTCGGCGCGTAGCTATGCCACCGAAACATCGCACGGCTCCTGATGCATGTGTGAACGTGTTGTGGCATGCGAAGACGCCCGTCTTGGGGCTCCGTGGTGTGGCCCCCCTTCCACGGACGGCAGTGTCGTCGTCACTTGGAGGGGGAATCGTGCGAGTGCGGTAGAACTAGAGGGAATCTAGTGGTGGGTTGTGTCCAGACCGTGTTCGGGGATGTTGCTATGGGCTGACCTGTCGCAACCAGGTGGAAGAGACCACTGTTCAAAGCCCGTACGCCAAAAGTCAAAGGGCTAGATCTCCTGGTCAACTGGGAGTCGGGGTGACCTTCGGGGTGTAGCTATGCCACCGAAACATCGCACGGCTCCTGATGCATGTGTGAACGTGTTGTGGCATGCGTAGACGCCCGTCTTGGGGCTCTGTGGTGTGCCCCCTCCTCCACGTACAGCAGCGCCGCCGTCACTTGGACGGGGGAATCGTGCAGGTGCGGTAGAACCGAAGGGAATCTAGTGGTGGGTTGTGTCTAGACCGTGTTTGGTGATGTTGCTATGGGCAGACCTGTCGCAACCAGGTGGAAGAGACCACTGGTCAAAGCCCGTCCGGCAAAAGTCAAAGGGCTAGATCTCCTGGTCAACTGGGAGTCGGGGTGGCCTTCGGGGTGTAGCTATGCCACCGAAACATCGCACGGCTCCTGATGAATGTGTGAACGTGTTGTGGCATGCGTAGACGCCCGTCTTGGGGCTCCGTGGTGTGGCCCCCTTCCACGGACGGCAGTGCCATCATCACTTGGAGGGGGAATCGTGCGGGTGCGGTAGAACTGGAGGGAATCTAGTGGTGGGTTGTGTCCAGACCGTGTTCTGGGATGTTGCTATGGGTTGACCTGTCGCAACCAGGTGGAAGAGACCACTGGTAAAAGCCCGTCCGACAAAAGTCAAAGGGCTAGATCTCCTGGTCAACTGGGAGTCGGGGTGACCTTCGGGGTGTAGCTATGCCACCGAAACATCGCACGGCTCCTGATGCATGTGTGAACATGTTGTGGCATGCGTAGACGCCCATCTTGGGGCTTCGTGGTGTGGCCCCCCTCCACGTACGGCAGCGCCACCGTCACTTGGATGGGGGAATAGTGCGGGTGCGGTAGAACCGGAGGGAATCTTCTGGTGGGTTGGGTCCAGACCGTGTTCGCGGATGTTGTTATGAGCAGACCTGTCGCAACCAGGTGGAAGAGACCACTGGTCAAAGCCCGTCCGACAAAAGTCAAAGGGCTATATCTCCTGGTCAACTGGGATTCGGGGTGGCCTTCGGGGTGTAGCTATGCCACCGAAACATCACACGGCTCCTGATGCATGTTGAGACTAGAGGGTAGAGACCTATTTATAGACTCCACTTCCAGGTGTTTTAATATTCCATCTGTTTCCGGAACAATCTGTGTGACTCATGAACAATAATACTTTTCCTCCACCAAGGAGTTTAAAGTGTATAAGATTTAGTAGCAATGAACACACAATATATATAATTTCCTTTGGTATTGTTAGCATGTGTCAATAAAATTGCTACTGTATTCCAGCAATATAATACATAGAACCTTAAATCCACAAATCAACTATTTGAAAGTAGTGACATGTACATACTCAATGCAAATATTAACAATGTGCATACCGTTAAATGAGAGAAAATTTCCTTAATTTTCCGGAGTGGTTCCCATCTTCCTCCATAAATAACAAATTTTCAACAATGGACAATTCTGTGAATTCCTTTTCATGCAAAGCTGGCATTATTACCACAATTTTCCTCCACCTCCTCCTTGCCAATTCCATTGATAAATATTATAGCAGAGTTAGAAAAAACCAATATATAGCCAGCAATATGTATTTCGCGAGAGATATCACAACAACAGAAAAAATATTACATTCCAGATTGCACTAATTTTCCATGCAATTTGTTCACTCTCGTATTTAACAGCCAATTAATAATAAAATTATCATAAGTACATAAGCTATTAGTTATCCATAATATTTTTCTTTTTCCTTAACAGTGGCATTTGAATTTTGTCTATTCCGGTTTGTTTAGTCATTAAACTGATCAATGTTCTGACAAGAAATGAAACTTATTCCTATCTTCCAAACCGTGATTAGCCATGTAGTCTGTGAGTTCTACACAATTTAGAAAAAAAAGGTGCTCGCAAAAAAAAGTCATCGAAAAAAGGCCACTCGTGCCTTATCCACCTCGCCCCGACCACTCGTGCCTCCACGCCGCTCGATCCACCCCCGACGCCGCCCTTGATCTTCGCCGCCGCCGTCCCCGCCGCCCCCTTCTGCGCCGCCCCCGCCCCCGCCCGGGCCGCATCGCAGCGCCCCCGCCCTGCACCGCGCGCCCCCGTCCCCGCCCTGCACCGCGCGCCCCGTCCCCACCCTTCACCGCGCGCGCGCCCCCGTCTCTGCTCCGCACCGCCGCCGTCCGTCCCCGCCTCGCACCGCCGTCGTCCGTCCCCGCCCGCCCCGCATCGCCGCCGGCCGTCCCCGGCTAGCCTCATCCCCGCACCGGCCCGGTCGTCCCCGCCCCCTTCCCGGCCCCGTCGTCCACACCCCCTTTCCGCCCCGCAGTTGCTGGTGAGGTGGCCGTGGCCGCGGCTCCGGCGGTCCGGCGCCCCCTTGCCGGCCCTCTGCTACTGGTGAGCACCGGCTCCGGCGGTCCGGCGTCCTCTGCTGCTGATTTTTTCCTTTTTTTAGCTTTTTACCTGTTGTTAGTGCTTGGATAATGAGTCAATTTAATATATACCTACTGTTAGTGCTTGGATATATACATATTGTTAGTTTTTTTTAGTTTTTTACCTACTGTTAGTTCTTGGATATATAATAAGTCAATTTGGTGCTTCGATATATATACTGTTAGTGCTTGGATATTTTACCTTGTTCTTCCTGAATGTCGAATGCAAGGAATAACACTACAGCAGCTTTAGTTTTTCATCACGAAAAAGTAAATGAAAGTTTCATAGCGAAATATGGTGTGCTGTGTGCACATGAGAAGGGACTAGAGAGCATTGGCAAGACCCAAATTTTACTCGTTCTTTCTCTAGGCGGGGATGAGCGACACGATGAAAAGCTTATGCATTTGCATTGCAGATCGATTTGGACCTCATATTAGTCACAGTAGTTTACTTGCTTGGAGTTTTCATTATGGCTGTCTCCCAATGTACAAATGTACCGAGTTTGATTACCATGTTAAGATTACTTATATAATATATAATGATATGTATACTTCCACGGCGATGAAATGATATATGTACTTTTGGCACGGTGGATTAGCATTCTTTGTTGTGTCGCATCTTCGTGATGAGTGGTTTTTTGTTCATGATGGTCTTGCTACAATATAATGATGAAATATTTTTTGACACTTCATGGTCTTGCTAAAAAATATATGAAGGCATCTAGTAAATAAATCTATGAAGGCATTGGTCCGTGATCTAAGCTTTTGACACTTGATGATCTAAGTTTTTTTGTCGGTAAAATTTACAGGCTTTCTGGTGTTGCATATCTTTGGAGTCATAGTCGTCGAAGGCATTGGTCCGTGATTTCGTTGCTGTTTGACTACTTCGTCTACAGTCGAGGGTGAGCTACGAATCCATCTTAATAATCATGTCACTAGATTTTCTTTTCTCGTCAAGTCGCGCAACGTAGGCGTCTCCCGTCCGAAATGGTTGCATCGATAAATATGCATGCAATTGCATATTTATCACCGCAGCCTTTTAGCATTTTATGAGGACAACTCTCGCATGATGGCGGTTAGTTTGGCCCTTTTCATTTCACTACTATTTTGCACTTGCATTTCTTCTAACATTCTTGTTTGCTTGGTCAATTAACTGCAGCACGTTGTTGAGTGCATGGCGGTCGGCAGGGTTCCTCAATTGCAACCAGCACCATCTCCACCACAACCAGTGCTGCTTGCTTTTGAGGAGTTTCTGGCACAGAACCCTGGCCCCTCGTCAGTTAGTACATCCCAAACTATTCACCCAAAGCATACTGTTTATTCAACACAATCATATATCCCCTTAACATGTCTTTTCAACATCCAGGGAACTGGTGGATCTACCGTTGGTGGTGGTCCTGGTCTTGGCATCACTCCCGAGTCACGGAGCCCGATCACTCTGATCCATGGAGGCGGTGATGGTCTTGGCGGTAGCGCTGCCGCTAGCAGTGATGACCTGGGCTTCGGCGGACTTGGCGGTGGTGGTGGATGTCCTGGCGCTTAAGCCTTTGGGTGATGGTGGTGGTGATCATAAACTTGTGTTATTTAGATGACTTGTGGTCTTTTATGGTCTTTTGGACGACTTGTGGTCTTTTATGGTCTTTTAGATGACTTGTGTGCTTCTTTAGATGCTTATGTTTGTGATGATGGTTATGTTTGTCATGATACTTATATTGTTGTGATGGTGTTTGTTGTGAGGATGATACTTATATATGTTGTGTATGTCTATTTCATCATATATATGCTGTGAATTTGAAAAACAGACGGAAACTATGCCTACGGCTAGCCGTAGGCATAGGGCTACCACGAGGTATCAGAGGACGCCACGTTGAGCCTATGCCTACAGTTAGGCTGTCGGCATATATCTAAAACTATGCCTACAGCTAAGCCGTCGGCATAGCCTGGCACCTATGCCTACAACATAGCCGTAGGCATAGTTTTAGATATATGCCGACGGCCAAGCTGTAGGCATAGCCCTGCCAACGGAGCTAGTAGACGTCGCCACGTGGCTAGGCTATGCCTACGGCGTAGCCGTCGACATAGATTTGAAACTACGCCTACGACTAAGCCGTCGGCATAGCCCTGCCACGTGGCAGGGCTATGCCTGCGACCTAGCCGTAGGCATAGTTTCGAATCTATGCCGACGGCTACGCCGTAGGCATAGACCTGCCACATGGCGTCTCCTCTATGGGCAGCACTTGACGGCGGTGCCGGCAGCCACCGTTAGTGTGGAACTTTGCCGACGGCCCTGGCCGTCGGCATAGTTGTACGAACACCGTCGGCGTATCATATATGCCGACGGCTTTTCTATGCCGACGGCATCCCGAGATACGCCGACACATATTATGCCGACGGCCCTATGCCTACGGGGGCCGTCGGCATAGGCCTATCCCGACGGGAATAAGGGCTATGCCTACGGCCTGGGCCGTAGGCATAGGGGTTTATTGTGGTAGTGTTGTACATGCAGAATCAGGTAATCATATCATACTTCATTGACAAATGATAATTCATTCTGTTGACCAGCTGCTTTGTTCTAACTTTTGAAGTTGTCAATTGTTTTTCTGTGTATGCTGTTTTCCAGTCATGGAAAAAAAGGCCAAGGAATGGCTGGCGTCGTAAACATCGACATCCTAATATCAGATGTCTTGATATTCATCTGAAAACAATAGTATTGGAATCTTATCAGGGCACTGCATCTGAAGTTAACTTCTCCACATTCTTTATACAGAACGCGAAAGAGCTAGAGTCAATGACGTTTCAGGTTAAAACCATTGACGACGAGTTCATTGCGAAAGAGCAGAGATTACTTCAGGTGGAGAAAAAGGCTTCAAGAGGTGCTCAGTTTCACTTTACGGCTGATAGATGTCTCCGGAATATTTCAGATATTATCCATGTCCGTGATTTGGATCTAACTGATCCCTTTGTACGTCGAAGCTGATACTGGGCTCGATGCCTTCAAGAGTTGTCCATGGCTGTTTCATTTTTTGTTTTGTCCTCTCGTGTTTGCTTTAGGTTTTATTATCATGGAACCTTATGACATTTACACATGTTATATGTGTCGTCAATTTTATGATATTTGTGGCAAAATGTAGAGTTTCAGAAGCTCAAATGGCACAGCTGTGTGCATCATCTCGCTGAAGATTTTAACTGATTAATATTACTATTTTCCTGTAGTCTCTGTGACTGGACTGAATAACATTGTTACTGTGGTCCATAGATTCGTGCCATCATTTGTACTATTATTTTTGGATGTCAGTGAAATTGGTGAGCTTTGAATGGGAACGGGAGGTGTGTAGACTAGTACCTGACTAGAGAATATTAGTAGCAGATGGATTTGAGGTTATAATTCTTGTGTCCATAATTTTGCTTGCTAATCTTGGCATCCGCTGCCTTGTTGTGTCCGGGAGTATATTCATTGGTATGCTTTCATATCGCCTGATAATTTGTGCGAGCTTTATGCTGCTTTTTTACTACTAGTAAACGTGCACGTGCAATGCACGTTTTCTAATTATAATATAAGAGCATTTACAATCGGAATTAGCAAATCCGACCCCTAAATGCCTGCAGATATACCTGTCAGTATCCAGGCATGACCGTTTTGAACCCATATTTGTCCGTCCATGCAATCATACTTATTGTCTCCTTTTACTCCCCCTATTTCTTTTTTATTACTCGGCATATAAGATTTTTCTAAAATCAAACTTCATAAAATTTGACCAATTTTATAAAAAGTAATATTACTATCTCCAATCCATATTACTTGTCTCAGATTTGTCTTGATACATACACATTAGATGCCTTGTGAGATTAATTTTCATATTGTATTACTTTAGTATTATATATATTGACATATTTATGTATTAATTTGATCAAACTCTACGAAGTTTGACATCAAACAAATCACATGTGCAGAGTAAAACGAACCAAAGGGTATGTCTGGTCACTTGCATGGGTGGAGATGAAGAGAGAAAAAAAATAAAAAAATAAAAAATAAAAAAGGTGGTTCAGGGTGGGCCATGTCCTACGTGACGGATTGACCAGGCCCGTCCACAAACGTTTTAGGAGAATTTGAGGAGGCCGGCTATAGATGCTCCAACACATGTCTTTTAAAATTTATTTATTTTAAATCAAGTTTATTTTTATTTAGTTTTTCCACCTAAATAGGGTATCATGGGCCTAACGTATAAGCATGTGAGTGCAATGTATGATTTACACACACGACAATTTTTAAAATTGACAAAGCATGGAAATATATTACTCCCTCCGTTTCTAAATACTTGTCTTTCTAGAGATTTTAACAAATGGCTACATACGAAGCAAAATGAGTGAATCTACACTCTAAAATATGTCTATATACATCCGTATGTGGTAATCCATTTGAAATCTCTAAAAAAACAAATATTTTGGAACGGAGGGAGTATTATTTGTTTCAAAATATACAATTCAGTCCTAGTTTGAAGCAACAATTAAAAAAAATTAAGCAACACTATACATTATTTATTCTCTGATAAAGGTCCACCTCTTTATGCGCATGGCATAGATATTGTTTGTCCCTTCACTGTCAATGAACTTCAAAATATGTACCAAAATCGCTTCCGTGGATCCATGTCAGTAATATATATTTTCTATAGCTTCATCCTTATCAGACATATTTTATTCAACAGAAAAATTATCCAAAAAACTTAATAATATTAAATTAAAATTTAATGTCAATGGGTTCTTTATTCGATTATTTGATTCACAACCTAAGCACACCCTGACGGCCTGACTTCATAAAAAGATGACACCACTGACAAACACACACACAAACATACCCGTGGCCACACACACCACTGACACACTCTCATCTTCCTGCCTCTCTTCCTCTCTCTCTCTCTCTCGCACGGACACACTACAAGCAGCGCCACCGCCCTCCTGCCGCCGGCGCAGGGACCCTCCCCCTCCCTTGCTGCGTGCTGCTTCGGCAGGGACTGCCCCTCCCCTGCCTCCTCAGTCCCCACGGCTGTCGAGACGGACGCCCTTCCCTTCCCTATCCACCTCCGTTGGTGGAGTCGCAGAGTTTGCCTCCACCAGATCCTCTGTCGCGGACTCGTCGTGAGCGCTGGAGGGCTCTACAACGCCTACCTCCTCCTCCCGCGGGACAAGACGCAGAATCGGAGCGAGCGCCTGGGAGGACGCCCTGCTCCGATGGGTTGGGCGTGTCGCGAGCTTCGCCGTGTGGCCAAGTACGGCGTGCTCCAGAGTGGATGGTCGACGCCCTCCCCACCTCGCCCGTGACTGGTATTTCGTCATCCGCCCTTTGCTCGGTTCGGCTCTGTCCGACGCTGCCTGCGCCTTGAGGCCGCCGCCCTAGCCACAGCCCCACGCCTCGCTCCACGGCCGCCACAAGCCCATGCCTTGGCTGCTTTAGCTATTCTGCATAAGTGTGATCTAATAATCAGAAATGTTTTCATGTAATCAATTGCTCATGCAATTCTATAGGCTGTGGAAACTGCTCTTTTACACTGGTATGAATTGCAGTCTTAAGCTGGAGCTTATTTGTAGTTTATTCACAATGAGTTGGTACATACTATATCTATATAATGCCATACCAATAAAGCATATTTGATTAGTCTTGTTTGGTCTGAACATTCTACATAATATCTCTAGTTCTTTAATGCGGAAATGACATACCAATGAGTACTTGTAATTCTGGATGCTATAGCTAATTCTGGATTGTTGTATATCTGAACAATAGGTTTAGCTCTGACAGAAACAGCTATGGGAGAGGTACAACATGAAGTTGGGTTCTAGTCTTTTAGCTACAGTGCAGGTACATCTTCCTTGCTTAGTCTAATTGTGATTGTCAAATATTCCTTGTTGCTAATTTTTTTGTGAAATCTTCTTGTGCATTATGTGAAGGGAAGCAAGCTTGGATTCACTGAATGATGTGTACACACCAAGTGCACCTCGCTTTCATAATAGCAAGCAACCCCATTCTGAGGTATGTTCTCTTCGCTTGCAGCCTTTTTAAGAGTATAAGTGGTGTTTATCAATGTGTTGTCTGAGAAAAGCGCTTTCTCCAGCGCTTGATAATTGTAGCTCTATATGCTTGTGTTGCAAACAGCATAAGCAACTGGACAACCATTTGGTTCATAAACTCAAACCATTGAACTTAAAAACATCACCTTCCGTGGCTGTTGTGTATCGTAGTTGGGTCAAAGCAAATTGCGCAGTGGGCTTCTCCGTAGTGTGAATTTGTTAGAAAGAATTGAACATATATACACAAACTGAAAGAAATATCAAAATCTAAGCACCTATATGCCTCGCAGTGGATCACAACAAAAAAACGTAGACACTGATTAATCCATCCTAAAAATATCTGAACTATATCGGAAAACATGTAGTTGCTGATTTACGAAACCATCATTTTCCAAACAGGGTCTCACAATATAGGAAAAAACCGTTTAGAATTCGCTTGGATGCTTATAGCTGGATTATACACAGCAGACAGAGTTGTTCATTAATTCCTATTACAATTCTTCGTGCCAACAGTACAACCTACAACAATACATCATATAACTATGTCTGAAACTTGACACCATACAATGTGGATTAAGGAATTAAACAGACACAAATACATTCATACTTTACTCTTTAACCGCGTTTAGAAGTACTCAATCCAATGCTGGGTTAAAAATGCTTCCTAATCCACTACCTCAATCCAGTGTAGGATTAAAATGAAATCTCAAACATAATCCCCTAAACAACAAAATACACATGTGAATTATATTCTCATGTGATAGTTAAGTCCATCTAATTGAACAAACAAAACCATAGAGGTACTCGGATATAGTGATCAATGCAATTGAGGTGCCCATACATGCACACATACTCTCAATTTTAGAAAGTCTGATGAATTGCTACATAAATAGGCAAAATGATTTGTCGTTCATTGTCATAGAGATTTCGTAGTCCTTTCATTCAAATGGCCTAAAAGTAACATAAAAATGTGGTAATCCATTGGCACAAATGAACAGCATACAAAACTCTCAAGTGTGCAATACAATACCAATTGGCAGGCCAACATTCAGAGAAGCATGTACTAGACTTAGGTTGTCGAAATTCAGAGAAGCATGTACTGGATTTAGCAAGTAGAAATTCAGAGAAGCATGAGTGAAGGAGGCCGAGTGTACCTTTTCCTGGATGTTGTCTACCTTTTCTACTCAGGGTCTTGTTGATCCAGAACTTGTTGACTATCTTACTTCCATGCTACAAAAGATAGGCATCTCCTAAATTATGTTGCTAATTCTTTCGTTTACCCAAGTTGGGTGTCAGTCCTCCCAGTTATGTGCTTACTTATGTAACAGAACAGATTAGAGAAATGTTCAGTGCCATGCATTCAGTTTCATGGAAAGCACATAAACTCTATATTATATATAGGCCATTATATTTAATTATTTATTTTTACTCGGTATATTAAGAAATAGGAGCACAATTGTAGTCATGGTATTTTTGTTACTCTTTGTATTTCTGAATTTTGACCCAAATCTGCCATGAGAATCGGCCGAACTTTGACAGATGTCCATCATTTTGGTCATTATTAATTTTGTTGTCGCAAGTGCAAATTCTTCTGATTATGACACTCTTAATAATTGAAGGGGAGAGTTGGTGTTCATGAAACCAGATTGATTTGCTTGGTACAGAGTATGAGCATTGTTTCCCGTGAGCTAGCTTCCTATGCCCAGCTGGTGGCTTAATGTTAAGGGAAAGAAAAATCTGATCAAAGTTTGTACCTGATCAAAGTTCGTTGGCTTGGTGGTGAGGGCCTCAATGTGGCGACGGCGGCAGCCTGCGCTCGCATCAAAGGGTCAGCAGAGGAGATCTGTAGGTGGCCACGGCGCCCCGCGCTCACGTCCGTGGAGCAGCAGAGGTGGAGCGGACGGTGGCGCCGGAGATCCTCGCCGGCATCCATGGGGCAGCAGAGGAGAGCGGAAAGTGGCAACGGCGGCCTGTGCTCGTGTCCTTGGGGCTGTAGAGGAGGAGCGGACGGCGGCGAGTGAGTTCCGTGTTCGCGTCCGTTGGGTAGCAGAAGAGGAGAGAACCGCGTCGACGTTGATTAGCGCTCGCGTGCATGGGGCAGCAGCTAGCAGAGGAGGAGCGGCGGTCGGGTGGCGGCCTGGCGAGGATCTGCGCTCGCGTCCGTGCGGCAGCAAAGGAGAGAACTTGGGAGGGCAGAGAGAAAATTACGGGATTGAAATCCTCTATCCCCGCTGATTGAGGACGAAGGGGTGCGCTGGGCAGTCTGCTCCGGCAGAACTTTTCATCTGGATCGTTCATTTGTGTGGCAAACCCTTGATGCAATATAGACTGTTAGACGTGATTTACTTGGATTGATCGAACGCCTCTGGTAATCCTGTGTACACTTTGTGGTGTGTCTATAGAAGAATTCATGTTCGCTTTTTTAATAGTAGTATAGATGATTTCAAGTTCCAGCCTTACTTATACTTGCAAGTTGCATTGTATTTCTATTCTGCATGCCACAGTTATTTGGGATTTTTGTCAGGCTAATAACTTTGGTAATTGCGTTTCTTTGGATAGTAGTTAATGTACCTGTTTTTCACTTGTCCAGCGGCAAGATTTGAATGACGTCTGATGTGCTCAGTGCACGCCAAATATTTGAAAGTGTGGCAAGATTTGAATGCCGTTTGATGTGTCCAGTCTCCAGTGCACGCCAAATATTTTAAAGTGTGGATGGTTCAGTTGAAAAAAGCCGGCCATGTGGCTAGAAGTAGTGATCCAGTAGGCCGAACTTCATGCAATGATGCAAGGTACGGGCCTTGCCATCCAACATTCGAACTGCCCCGTGCTGGTACAGTAAGCGTTGCCGTGCTTGACCTTGGGTGCTTTGTCTGCATATGGCCAGTTAGTCTTGGAGATTATACACTTAGCTGGTATTAGGAAGTTTTTACCTCAGCAACTTTGTCGCTCTTAAAATATAGTTGCCGATCGTTTGGTGAAGTATAGCCGAACGGAGCGACCGACCGCCGTTTGGTTACGCGCAGTTTCACCTTGTATCGAGGACTTGTGGCCTCGCGACTATAGGTCTATGAATTTGCAATAAAACTCCCTTTACCCCCGCAAAAAAAGAAGAAGTAGTGATCCAGAGCATGTAGGAAGCAAGGCGGAGTGCTCCGGATCAGTAACGATCTCGCGGCCCTCGTCCACGCCCCGAGCGGAGCTGGTACGTTTCCTCCGCCGCCACCAACACCAGTTCGCGGGACCTGTCTCCCCTCCCCTTCAACTCCAGGCATCTCCGAGACCCCCTTTGGTCTTTCTTCAGCCGGGGATTACCTCGCCAACACTCTGCTTCCAATCGCTGCGGAGCTTAGATGCAGATTTTGCGAGTTGCACAACTCGAAATACTAGTACTACATCTGTCTCGAAATATAAGACATTTTTGCAGTTCGAACTTACTATAGATGATTGCAGCACAAGGCCTAAGTAATTGATCCCGATATGTAGTCAGTGACGTACTAACAGAATCTAGAAATGTAACTTAGAGCATGCTGAGAACAAGTACAATAGGCTGATGTAGGCGGGCTGTAAGCTTTTAAATATTATATTTTGGATGAGTTGAAGGAAAGAGAGGAGGAGAGAGAAGAGAAGCGGGCTACTGATTAAGATCCGGCCGCAACACGTGCTCATAAGCATGTTGTGAAAGTGGAAGGTGGACCATATATAAAAAAAAGTAGTACATATTTACATGCAACTGATGTACTTGCCGGCTATAAGCTTGGCTATAGATGATGTGGCAAGACCATGTAGCCAACAGCTGGTTATACCATTAACCATGCTCTGATATGAATAATTAGGAGAACATAATCAACTAAGGGCATTTGTAACCGATCTTTTATAACCGGTTAGAGGAATAAAAATTTGATTTTACTTTTTTAACCGACACCTAACTGTTCCTCAATCGGCACTAGTGGAGAATAAATTATCCTCAGCCGCGCCGCACCTTCCTATATTTACTTCATCACTCGGCTGCCGAGTAAAAAAAAGTCTCCTTTCCTCCTCTACCTCCCTCGCCCCACTCCCCCGCTGCATCTACGTCGGCGCCGCCCATCCCACATCCCGGCGGCCGTCATCTACCACTGCAGATGCTCTGTAGGCTCCGCTGCGGTCCTTGACACTCGGATTTGTGCCTCCCTCGTCCTGTTGCCAACACACAACCGGTAGATCTGCGACTGTCGCCGCCGCTGGATTTGGTGCTTCTGGCCGCTGGCGACTACGCCTTCCGGCCACCTCGCGCACATCTGGCCTCCACTGGACATCTCCTCTCCCGTCGCAACACCTACCTGGTCCAACAACACTAGTAGAAAAAGGCCCATTTGTCCCGGTTCATGAGGCCCATTTGTCCCGGTTTCTGAACCGGGATTAAAGGGTCGGTACTAAAGCCCAATACCTTTAGTCCCGGTTCACCCAGGAACCGGGACAGATGGGGCTCCACGTGGCCGATGTGGCTTGCCCAGGCAGGAGGGCCTTTTGTCCCGGTTGGTGCCACCAACCGGGACCAAAAGCACTAGTAGGAAAACACCTATTAGTCCCGGTTCGTAAGGGCCTTTAGTCCCGGTTCATGAACCGGGACTAATGGGTCGTTACTAATACCTCCATCCATTAGTCCCGGTTCAAACACGAACCGGGACCAATGTGCCTCCACGTGGCCTGTGCGCTGAGCCCAGTCAGGGGGGCCTTTGGTCCCGGTTGGTGGCACTAACCGGGACCAAAAGTCCATGTTTTTTTAGAAAAGTGGCTGCTTTAGGGGTTTTGGGTGTTATTTTTAGGTTGTTATTAGCTAGCTAATAGAGAGAAGTGTCCTCTCTTATATCTTCGTCCTTGGTTTACCAACGCTGCTGCTATATATGTTCATTTCACCCGCTGATATATACTAGTGCAGAACCGGGCTTTAGTACCGGTTCGTAACGGCCTTTAGTGCCGGTTTGTCAACCGGCACTAAAGAGTGGAGACTAAAGCCCCCCCCCCCTTTAGTACCGGTTCGTCACGAACCGGCGCTAAAGTGCCACCACATGGCACGAGCCAGGCCCGGGTGCGCGTAGGGCATTAGTACCGGTTGGTAACATCAACCGGTACTAAATATTTGGGGTGGTTTTTGATTTATTTTCCATTCAATTTTTTTTGTTTGCTGGTATTTCACGATACTACAAATTGTACACGTTATGCATATATATAAATAGATTT